>NC_087211.1:84170509-84223009 GCF_015104395.2 Macrobrachium nipponense | reverse complement strand
TAAAACTGTTTTAGCGAAGGTCTTCTTCCAGCAAATAAAATAATAATAATAATAACAATAATAATAATAAAATAATAATAATAATAATAATAATAATAATAATAATAATAATAATAATAATAATAATACCTGTAATTGGTCTGTATTTTAGTTCATTTTTAAGAAGTTTTGCATTCCTAATTCTCTAAACAACTGAAATGTTCAATCAAGTGCCTTAGCGTTTAGCTAAACATCTGTCTTCCTCAAATGCACGTCATAATATATACCGACCTCTCATAGTTACGCGAAATTACATATCGACTATCCGTAAATTCTACTATAACGTAAAAGAACCCATTCCACACAAAAAAATCAGCTTATGAAATATTGAGGCAGCTAAAATTTAGCTACATTTCTATAATACTGATGACGAGAATCTGAGCAAAGGTTCAGAAATAAAAGAAGTAAATCTACTTCTCTTTGATTGATTTAATCAACCAACTGGACGCCCCAGTCACAACGATCGTCGAATTCGATTAGTGGGGAGAGAGAGAGAGAGAGAGAGAGAGAGAGAGAGAAGGGGTGGGGGGAAGAGAGAGAGAGAGAGAGAGAGAGAGAGAGAGAGAGAGAGAGAGAGAGAGAGAGAGAGAGTTCAATTCTCACCTCTCCTGCTTCATTCTTCATTAATTTCATACATTATCATTCTGGAATTTATGCATTTTTCATAAGCTTTCAATTTACGGACAGAAAGAATTTACAGTTATGATGTTCGTATAAGGTAATAGTATGAATGTGGGGTTGAATAATGATATGAATAAACCAAAATGTATATTTTTGTATGTATGTATGTATGTATGTATGTATGTATGCCATATATGTATATATAAAACTACATATACATATAGATGTATGTGCGTCTGTATGTACATTATGTATGCGAACTCGCGCACAAGAATATCGCCTCCAACCCACCACAGCATTCGTCGAATATATATAGGTTTATATCTATATATACACTCTATACTATATATATCTATATATCTATTCTTGTAGATATCCGCTAAATTTAATATCCGGGCCGAATCCGCGGCTCGCTTCCAGGAATGATCGATTAATTCGCGCTCTGTCTAATTCATCCGATATTTGATGACGCTGCTAAACTTCTCTCTGTGGACACTTTTGCCGAAGGTGTTTCTCTCTCTCTCTCTCTCTCTCTCTCTCTCTCTCTCTCTCTCTCTCTCTCCTACTCTCCTCTCTCTCTCTCTCTCTCAGTTTTCTCTCTCTTTTGAGGTTTTGACAGTTTTTTGTATTTGAATTTGTGTCCATATCTACAAAAATTTTATGTTTCTTATTTTTACTCTCTCTCTCTCTCTCTCTCTCTCTCTCGCCCACCCACCCCCTCTCTCTCTCTCACCGAAATTATCTACATTATTAATTCATTTTCACTGGAGTTATCTACAAAAACAATTAGCTGTACTGGAATTAGCTACAGAATCAATTCCCTATCACTAGAAAGGTTTACAGCATCAATTCCTTTGCAGTGGAATTATCTACAGAATCAATTCCCTTTCACTGGAATTATCTACAACATAATTCTCTCTCACTGGAATAGACGGCATCAATTCTCTTTCACTGGAATGGTCTACAGCATCAATTTCCTATCAATGGAATGATTTACAGCATCAATTCCCTTGCAATGGAATTACCTAAAGCACCAATTCCCTCTCACTGGAATTATCTACAATTCCTTATCACTGGAATGATTTACAGCATCAATTCCCTCCGGCTGGAATTGGTCTCAAATCCTGAGATGGAAACGCAAGTATTGCTAAAAAAAAAATAAATAAATAAAGTCTACCATCAGCTTGACCAATATGGCCTCTGGAAACTTTTTATTCCAGGATAAATATTATACGGAATTATTTCATCTGAATACTCTTTGGTATTTCCTTATTTTTCTGCGTTACTTTTTTTTCATGTCTCATGTATCTACGCTTTGTGTATTGTGTTGTTGTTTACCTTTTCTATTTGTGAGTGTCGCTCAGAGGTGAATTCATGGATATTATTATTATTATATTATCATTATTGTGGAGCCATTCTCTCTCTCTCGCTCTCTCTCTCTCTCTCTCTCTCTCTCTCTCTCTCTCTCTCTCTCTCTCTCTCTCTCCTTCAGCTGGGGCACACATTATTTCACATTTCCATCATTTAATTTCATTCCAATTTTTTATATACCTTTCATTCTCATTTAATCTCTCCCTCCACCAGTTAGCACCACTCTCTCTCTCTCTCTCTCTCTATTATTACTTCGCGGGGATATTTGTATTCAGCTACAATTTCCCCCTATTTTCCGCTTACTTAACAATGACGTCATACCCTACCGCGTCCCCAAGTGGCCGAAATAGGGGGAGAAGAACTAGGCCCCCTGCGGGAGGGGGGAGGGAGTTGGGATTGGATGGGAGGAGGGTGATAGGGGTGTACGATATGAGAGACAGAGAGAGAGAGAGAGAGAGAGAGAGAGAGAGATTATATGAATGATCGTCTCGTGTCGTCGCTTTTACTGTTGTAATTACTAAGTAATATCACAGCATCTGAAATGGCCATTATTATTGTTATTAGTAGTAGTAGTGGTAGTATAGTAGTAGTAGTAGTATTAGTAGTAGTAGTAGTAGCAATCCATTCACTGCCACCCCTATATGTAATCTCCAGATTGTTATTATTATTATTATTATTATTATTATTATTATTATTATTATTATTATTATTATTATTATTATTATTATTAATCTAATGACCCAGATAGTCTATCTCAATACATGACCCTAAGCTGAATATATCATTATTATTATTATTATTATTATTATTATCATTATTATTATTCAATAGCCAATTTGAGTACAAAAGAAAAGTCAGTAATAAGAATAGAGAAACTTCTATATACAAAATAAACGCGGCTGAAATAGCCGTTATCATTTTCAATAAAAACTGTACTATTATTATTATTATTATTATTATTATTATTATTATTATTATTATTATTATTATTATTTGTAAGTAACAGCTTACTATTATAACATATTATCTCGTCATCTAATAGTTTGCCTACGATCCTAAGCTGAAATAAAGTACATTATTATTATTATTATTATTAATTATTATTATTATTATTATTATTATTATTATTATTATTATTATTATTATTATTATTAATTCTAATGACCCAGATAGCCTATTTCAATACTTGACTCTGAGCTGAAATAAAATATATCATTATTATTATTATGTTATTATTATTATTATTATTATTATTATTATTATATTAGTTATTATTATTATTATCATATATTGGACACACAAAGCCACCAAACGCGGTCAAATTAACTGTTCCTCCTAATAACGCGAATCACGTCCTCCTGACACCCCCGAAATCATTACGGATTTAACAAACCAACACCGGTTTGGCCCCTCTTACACGGTCACTTAGCCACATTCAGCCCCCAATCGAATCCTCCTGTCTGTGGCTGGTCCATTCTGGTACTACATGGGCCCCAGGCCTACGAGACTCTCTCTCTCTCTCTCTCTCTCTCTCTCTCTCTCTCTCTCTCTCTCTCGTCCCTGGAGCTCGCGAGAGTGGAGCACTTAATTTTAGCTGTCAGTAGCTATTAATTTTTCTTTTTAATTTTGGCTTTGTCTGTTGGCTAATTTATTGATTTCTTTTTATCTTTTTTTAATAAGCGAGATCTCGTCTTTCTGTATTTAACTTCGGCTCCTCTTTGAATAATAATAATAATAATAATAATAATAATAATAATAATAATAATAATAATAATAATAATAATAATAATAATAATGCGGGCGGTGAGGTTACTGCTTCTTAAATTGTCGTTACATTGACGGCAATCCTACGAAGTTTTATCAGTTTTCAGCGAAAATCATTGCGAGCATAAACCGTAAACAAGTGAAAATCGCCACCGAAAGCAGATATATCTTTCTGTGATCTCTCTATATGGTTAACTTGAACCTTGAATAAAATTTAAACTACTGAAGCTAGAGGGCTGCAATTTGGTATGGTTATTGACTGGAGGGCGGATGATCGACATACAAATTTGCAGCCCTCTAGCCTCAGTAGTTTGTAATATCTGAGGGCGGACAGAAAAAAGTGCGGACGGACAGACTTTACCCTTGAATAAAATTTAAACTACTGAGGCTAGAGAGCTGCAATTTGGTATGTTTATTGACTGGAGGGTGGATGATCAACATACTAATTTGCAGTCCTCTAGCCTCAGTAGTTTTTAATATCTGAGGGCGGACAGAAAAAAGTGCGGATGGACAGATTTTAACCTTAGATAAAATAAAAATTGCTGAGGCTAGAGGGCTGTAAGTTGATATGTTTATTGATTGGAAGGTGGATGGTCGACATACCAATTTGCAGCCCTCTAGCCTCAGTGGTTTTTAAGTTGTGAGGGCGGACAGAAAAAAGTGCGGACGGACAGACTTTAACCTTAGATAAAATAAAAATTGCTGAGGCTAGAGGGCTGTAAGTTGATATGTTTATTGATTGGAAGGTGGATGGTCGACATACCAATTTGCAGCCCTCTAGCCTCAGTGGTTTTTAAGTTCTAAGGGCGGACAGAAAAAGTTTGGACAGAAAAACATGGACGGGCAGACAAAGACGGCAAAATAGCGTTCTTTCCAGCAAACTAAAAAGGATTAGAAAACCTCAAAATACCATAAATTCCACTGTAATGCGCTTAGCATCCAGCTGCCTTAAATACCGAGAACTTTAACAGCTTCCAGAATCTGGAAGCAAATGAAGGGAATGTTTACCTTAAGACGAACTTCTGCTGGAATATGGAAAGCAGATTCCGCTGGAATCTAAATTAGCAAGTTTTCGATAATAACTTCAAAGATAATAAATGTCTTATTGAGAGACGTTGGGTCCGCAGAAAACGGATATAGAGTCCTAGGGTCCGCAGAAACAGGAAAACGGGTCCGCATAAACCGGAAACAGAGTCCTAGGGTCCGCAGAAACCGGAAATCGGGTCCGCAGAAAACGGAAATAGATTCCTAGGGTTCGCAAAAACCGGAAACAGAGTCCTAGGGTCCGCAAAAACCGGAAACAGAGTCATGGGGTCCGCAGATACCGAAGATAGAGTCATGTTGTCTACAGAAACCAGAAATAGAGCCCTAGGATCAGCAGAATCAGGAAGTGCAGTCCTAGGGTTCACAGAAACCGGAAGTAGATCCTAGGGTCCGTAAAAACCGAATATATATATATATATATATATATATATAATATAAATATATATATATATATATATATATATATATATATATATATATATTATATACATACATATAAATAAATCGTGTACACAAGTTGTTACACTGATAATTTTGTTTTTAATAACAAGTCTGACTTTATGTTATGAATTCTGTTATCCAGAAGAAAATAATTACTTACAATATCCATTGCAATAATTATATATATACTAAATATATATATATATATAATATATATATATATATATATATATATATATATATATATATCTTATATAAAAAGGAGACCAAAGTACTTCCCCGTTACATGGTAAACTTATGTCTGCAAAAGCTACTAAAATAAAAAAAAAAAAAAAAAAAAAAAATTAAAAAATTAAAAAATACGGAACTAAAAAAAAAATATTCAAAACCATAATCTCTAATTATAAGGAAGAAAAAAATGATAAAAAATTCTATTCATTACTATGAAAGAAACTAGGAAAAAATACTACAAGGGACTACATCATCTTAACCAATCTTGCGTGTGAGTGTGTGTGTGTGTGTATATGTTTACATCAAAAGGGTCTGATATTAGCAAAGTCAATGTCTCTGTGTTGACTCGGTATCAATCGTTTTACTGCCAGTCATCAAGAAAGCAACATGATAAAGTATAATAAACAGAACCTTAGCAAATAAGAAAATATTGTTAGCAAATAATAATAATAATAATGAACTAAGGAACCTCCGTAACGAGGCTATAATATTGTCAATTTTTTTAGCATTGTACAATAATATATTTTAATAGTACTGTGGCTTTTAATTGTCATTAATAATAATATAATAATAATAATAATAATAATAATAATAATAATCAATAATAATAATAATAATAATAATAATAATAATAATAATAATAATAATAATAAGGAAGAATATCAGCCTTCATTCTAATCATTTAACCTGGAACTGGAATTAGAATATAGAACTTAGGACAAAGGCCAAGCAAGCGCTGGAACCTAAGATGAGGTCATTCAACGCTGAAATGGAAATTGAGAATATAATGTTAGCAATAAATAAATAAGGAATAAATACTTTCATAACTTTATAACCATTTAAACTGGAACTGGAATTAGACTACAGAACTTAGGACAAAGGCCAAGCAAGCGCTGGAACCTAAGATGAGGTCATTCAGAGCTGAAAGCGCCACAGCGGCGTGGTCGGTATGGTATTAGCGTCCCACCTCGGTGGTCGCGGGTTCGATTCTCGGAATCGGCCATTCTATTGAGGAGTGAGAGATGTGTATTTCTGGTGATAGAAGTTCACTCTCGACGGGGTTCGGAAGTCACGTAAAGCCCCTGGTCCCGTTGCTGAATAACCACTGGTTCCATGCAACGTAAAAGCACCATACAAACAAAAACCAAAACAAACAAACATTCAGCGCTGAAAGAGAAACTGGAAATAAAAGGTTCGGAAGAGGGTTGAGGGAAGGAAGATGGAGGAAAGAGAATACGGAGGGAGGTACAGTAAAATGAATGAAAGGGGTTGCAGCTAGGGGTCGAGGGGTACGCTGCAAATGACCCTGAGTAATGCGTACAGTGTGCCAATTGAAGCGCGCTGACGGCGCTAGCCTCCTATGGGGGCTAATCATTTAAAAAAAAATTTTTTACAATTCTTTCAACCCGCGACGTCTTATTCTTTACGTAACAACGAAGAATACATAAAAGCAAATTACTTTAAAAAAAGGAATAAAAACTGAAAAATAAAAAATGAAAAAAATAAAAATAAAAATAAAAAATAAAAGAAATTAAGAATATTCGTCTTAAAAACCATTATACACTCGCTGTAATGAATTACAGTTGGTATTTCGTAATTTCGTCAAACTGAGCACAAATATATATATTACTTTAACGAACGAAAACCGATATAGCTCTACCTTTTTTTTTAACGGTAATGAAACACAAAGTACTGTTGAAAGGATTATTCTACAGTATTATGATATAAACATGTAAACAGGAGCCGCGCCATAAATAAACAGGAAGTTATTGAAAACAACAATCCTATAAACAATGATGTACGGAAATATTTTCACTAAATATTCACTATCAGAGAGAGAGAGAGAGAGAGAGAGAGAGAGAAAGAGAGAGAGAAAGAGAGAGGTAAGTAAGCGATAGCACTCAGGAAGCAGTAAAGAGATCTAAGGGGGAAACGAGAGAGAGAGAGAGAGAGAGAGAGAGAGAGAGAGAGACGAAGGAACGAAGTAACAGGTAGGGGCTAGGTGAGGTGTATGGGGAGGGAGGACCACCCCTCCCCCCTCGAGGGGGAAGAGGATATGTGCTAATCCTTGCGTTCCGTTGATACGGTAATTACATTATCCAACAGTTATTGGTGGAGGGCGAGAGAGAGAGAGAGAAAGAGAGAGAGAGAGAGAGAGAGAGAGAGAGAGAGAGAGAGAGCACAACAACAACATTATAAGCCGGATTGGGTTTTGGGATCATCTGACTCAATAACATCAAATATATCGCTACTACAAAGAGAGAGAGAGAGAGAGAGAGAGAGAGAGAGAGAGAGAGAGAGAGAGGATGTCCTCCCGTATGTATCAAGGATGCAACCTGATATGTATAGACTCCGGAACACTACTTGGCCATGAATGGGATTCGATCCCGTGTGACACTTTTAAGTTTTTGTTTGGTTTCTGAACTTAAAGCTACGCCATCTTTTTTGGGGGGGAGTGGGGGGGGGGGGTGAGCGGTGTGGTCCTGAAGAGTCCATAAATGACCGATTATTAATTTTATTTTTAATTTCTACCATTTGTCTTTATTATCTATTATTTTCAAATTGTTTCCATTTTATCTTTTTTTTATCTTTGTCTTTTGGCAGTTGGGATTATTGAATTTGTTTCTTAGTAGGCCATTATTACGAAGTTAAAGCACTCTGGTGGAGAGTATGCATATAGATAATAATAATAATAATAATAATAATAATAATAATAATAATAATAATAACAATAATAATAATAATAATAATAATACTCCGACCCACTGCCGTGATCATGCGCGGATGATACCGAGAGAAACGTTGGCCACTAGATCGACTTATATTTTTATGTTCATTTACCGTGACAAATAAATAAATTTTAAGCAATATCCCGAAATTGACTCCTCCTGATGAGTAATATCGGCGCAATACTCGCCAGTTGTAGTAGCAGAGAGAAGGCTATTGTTAGAAAAATAGAGAAGACTATTTACAAGTTGAATGCAGCTGATGCAGCAATATCTTTCAATAAAACTTGTTTGAAAGAGGGTCTCCTTCCAAAACCCAATAAAATAATAATAATAATAATAATAATAATAATAATAATAATAATAATAATAATAATAATAATAATAATAATAATAATAATTAATAATACCCTTTATTTCAGCTTTAGAGAAGAGGCATACAATAAAATAAAATAGGCTTATATTACCATCTCACATTAGCTGCTCATTTTCTTTAGTATTGCAACAAAATAAAAGGATAAGTTCCATTCGACAGAAGCCAAAATTAATCTATTGCTCGCGTCGCCATGAACATTAGAAGACTTTACAAAAAAAGACTTAAAAAAAGGTAAGATGTTCACATAGAAATAAGAGTCGCATTGGAGAGTGACCTCAATAAAGAGAGAGAAAAGAATGATAAAATAAAATGATTAAAAACCACAAAATATGTCTATTCATGCGGACATCGAGGTCATATGCAAATCCCACCATGGCACCATTAACATTTTAGGCGTTCCGCGGGGGGGACACACACACGCACACACACACACACACAGAGAACCTAGACAGGCGTAATTATATTGGAAAACAAGAACTAATGTACCTTTCTCAAAACGAAAGGGATATTTGAGATGTTTGACCCTTATCTAATCTACTTTAATATTATTATTAATTATTATTAATTATTATTATTATTATTATTATTATTATTATTATTATTATTATTATTATTATTATTATTCAACTTGTAAATAGTCATCTCTATCTTTCCAATAGAGAAGACTAGTTTTACCAGTTAAATGTAGCTGACGAAGCAATATTCTTTCAATAGTGCCTGTTTGAGAGAGGGTCTTTTTCCAGTATATCATTATTATTATAATATCTTTATTATTTAATTATTTTTCCGTTGGTCTCTTACAATCATCCAATTCGGCTATGTGGTTTTATAGTGCAGGAATCCGGGCTGCATCCTGCCCCCTTATTATTATTATTATTATTATCATTATTATTATTATATTATTATTATTATTATTATTATTATTATTATATTATTATTATTATTATATTATCATCAGCAATTGTTTAGGGTGTAGCCATTTATTATGATAACCTTTTATCTTGTGTATATATAGTGTCGTCTGTACCCACTTCTATCTGTATGCAAGGCGCTGAACTGAAATAAAATATTATTATTATTATTATTATTATTTATTATTATATTATTATTATTATTATTATTATTATTATTATTATTATTATTATAATAATCATTATTATATTATTTTATTATTATTATTATTATTATTTATTATTATTTGATCTCCATAAAATCCAAATCCTCTTCGAATAAACAACTTTCCCTTATAAGTTACGAAAACTTTTCATACGTGAACAATACCGAGACAATTTCATATTCAAAGGAGGAGGAGGAGGAGGAGGAGGAAGACGGTGCCGATATTATGACGTGCCACTCTCTCTCTCTCTCTCTCTCTCTCTCTTCGTAGCCTCGTGCCGTAATAGAATAACAAAAGGGAACAGCGATGAGGGGAAGGCCAGAGAGAAAAAAAGGAAAAAAAGGGAGATATAAATTAATTCTTCTTCTTCTTCTTCTTCTTCTCCCGAGGGCAGCGGTGTTGTCACAGCATCTCCACTGACGTGTAAAATGAGGGGGTGACCGACCACCACCACCAGGCCTGCTGCGGTCGCTGGTATATAGCAGTAGGTCGGTAGCAGCAATGAGTTTGTTTGGTCGTGGGCCGGAGTCTTTCCCCTCAGGCTGGTCGGTGGTGGCTGCTGGCGACAGCCAGTTTGGATGCCAAAAAAGGGAAAAAGGACGTTTCATATTTATTAATAGTTAAGTAATATTATTAAATATTTCTAACGAATATTATCATAGTAGGAAAGTGGTGATGATGTATTCTAATATTGGGGACAAATTCAAATTGTTTAGGGAACCAATAGGTCTTCATTCTGACCAGGTCATGACAGGTCTTAATTCTGCCCAGGTCTCAACAAGTCTTAATTCTGCCCCAGATTCCAACAGGTCATAATTCTGCCCAGGTCTCAACAGGTTTTAATTCTGCCCAGGTCTCGACAGGTCTTAATTCTGCCCAGGTCTCGATAATTCTCAATTCTGCCCAGGTCTTGACAGGTCTTAATTCTGCCCAGGTTCCAACAGGTCTTAATTCCGGGCAGGTACCGACAGGTCTTAATTATGCCTAGGTCACGTTAGGTCTTAATTCTGATCTGGTCCCAACGGGTCTTAATTCTGCCCAGGTCACGATAGGTTCTTTTAATTCTGACCAGGTCTCAACAGGTCTTGATTCTGCCAAGGTCACGAAAGGTCTTAATTCTGCCCCAGATCACAACAGGTCTTAATTTTACCCCAGATCTCAACAGGTCTTAATTTTACCAAGATCTCAACAGTCTTAAGTTTTACCCAGATCTCAACAGGTCTTAATTTTACCCAGATCACAACAGGTCTTAATTTTACCCAGATCTCAACAGGTCTTAATTTTACCCAGATCTCAACAGGTCTTAATTTTACCCAGATCTCAACAGGTCTTAATTTTACCCAGATCACAACAGGTCTTAAATTCTGCCCCAGATCACAACAGGTCTTAATTTTACCCCAGATCTCAACAGGTCTTCAATTTTACCCAGATCACAACAGGTCTTAAATTCTGCCCTCCCCAGATCACAACAGGTCTTAATTTTACCCAGATCAACAACAGGTCTTAATTTTGTTACCCAGATCTCAACAGGTCTTAATTTTACCCAGATCACAACAGGTCTTAATTTTACCCAGATCACAACAGGTCTTAATTTTACCCAGATCTCAACAGGTCTTAATTTTACCCACATCACAACAGGTCTTAATTTTACCCAGATCTCAACAGGTCTTAATTTTACCCAGATCTCAACAGGTCTTAATTTTACCCAGATCTCAACAGGTCTTAATTTTAGTCTTAATTTTTACCCACTCACAACAGGTCTTAATTTTTTACCCCAGATTCTCAACATGGTCTTAATTTTTACCTTACAGATCTCAACAGGTCTTAATTTTACCTCCCAGATCTCAACAGGTCTTAATTTTACCCAGATCACAAACAGGTCTTAATTTTAGGCCCAGATCACAACAAAGGTCTTAATTTTACCCAGATCTCAACAGGTCTTAAATTCTGCCCATGTCTCAACGGGTCTTAATTCTGCCCCAGATTCCAACAGGTCTTAATTCTGCCCCAGATTCCAACAGGTCTTAATTTTACCCAGATCACAACAGGTCTTGATTCTGCCCCAGATCACAACAGGTCTTAATTTTACCCAGATCTCAACAGGTCTTAATTTTACCCAGATCACAACAGGTCTTAATTTTACCCAGATCACAACAGGTCTTAATTTTACCCAGATCTCAACAGGTCTTAAATTCTGCTCAGGTCTCAACGGGTCTTAATTCTGCCCAGATTCCAACAGGTCTTAATTCTGCCCCCCCCAGATTCCACAGGTCTTAATTTTAAACCCCTTTTACAGCAGATCACAACAGGTCTTGATTCTCCCGCCCCAGATCTCAACAGGTCTTAATTTTAACCCAGATCTCAACAGGTCTTAATTTTACCCAGATCTCAACAGGTCTTAATTTTACCCAGATCACAACAGGTCTTGATTCTGCCCCAGATCACGAACAGGTCTTAATTTTAGCCAAATAGATCTCAGGTGCTTAATTTTACCCAGATCACAACAGGTCTTTAATTTTTACCCAGATCACAACAGGTCTTAATTTACCCCAGATCACAACAGGTCTTAATTTTTACCCCAGATCACAACAGGTCTTAATTTTACCCAGATCTCAACAGGTCTTAAATTCTGCCCAGGTCTCAACGGGTCTTAATTCTGCCCCAGATTCCAACAGGTCTTAATTCTGCCCCAGATTCCAACAGGTCTTAATTCTGCCCAGGTCCTCAACAGGTCTTGATTCTGCCAAGGTCTCAACGGGTGGCCTAATTCCGCCGCCCAAGTCCCAATATGGTGTCTTAATTCTGCCCCGATAGCAGGTATGAATTTCACGAAAAAAAAAAAATAATAATTGGACAATTCGTTCAAAAACCAATCCGAAGTGACGTCCACTTCTCCGGCCACTTGGCGAAATAGCTCGTTTGCAGGACCATCATCCTTTTTCAGTTTATTCGCAAAACAACAAAAGATATAAAAAAAAAATACTATACATATAAGTTTTCCTCGCTATTTTCCTCAATTCTCGACGAACGCGAATTTTTATTTTCGCAAAAAATGGTCTTCAAAAAAATTATTTTATTATTTTTTTTTTGGCTGTCCAGTTGGACGAACACTCCAGTTGAAATAACAGAAAAACACTTCTGGATCGCTGTGTGTGTGGATTTTGGAGTTTCTTTTCCAGCGCTGGAATCATTTTCTTTTCCATAATACATATATATATATATATTTTCCAGGGGTGGCGGGAGGAGGGAGGGGGGAGAAAGGAAATTGATAGCCTACTAGGCAGAGAGCTGTAAACCTGGATTCAGTGTTATCTGTCTATAGTCTCTAGTTGAAAAATGACTATTATTATTATTATTATTATTATTATTATTATTATTATTATTATTATTATTATTATTATTATTATTATTATTATCCATATAAGAGTGAATCTTCTAGTAATAATATAAATAATACAAATGATAATAATAATAATCAGTCCCAAATACCTAGTGCAGCTAAAACCGTCAAAATAGACAAAAGATTAGATAAATAAGTAAATAAATAAATAAATCAAACAAAAGAAAAAACTTTACTATAACACTAACCACCTTCAGCATAATTAGTCCCCAAATACCTAGTGCAGCAAAAACCGTCAAAATAAACAAGAGATTAGATAAATAAGTAAATAAGCAAATAAATAAAACAAAGAAAAAAAGCCATACACACTAGCCACCCTCAGCAACATGCAACCAATATATATATATATATATATATATATATATATATATATATATATATATATATATATATATACATTATATATATATATATATATATATATATATATATATATATAAATAAATATATATACATATATCCAGCCATATTGCGAGTTGCTACACGAAAAGGGGCTTTAGATTCCGTGCAACACGGGCGAGTCCCCAATCCCGTTGCAGAGACCGGAGTCATTAGACATTTTTTAGCCCTGCATGATGATGCAATTTGGCACAGAGAGAGAGAGAGAGAGAGAGAGAGAGAGAGAAGAAGAAGAAGTAATATCACGTGCGTTGGAGAAACTTTGGTTCGGCGTTGTTGAATGATGTAGGCGATTGCATTTAAATTTTTATATAGATATTTGTTATTTGTTATGAAGTATACGTATGCATAGATATAGATACCTGTGATGTGATTACAATAGAGATTGAATTTTTGTTTCATTGCTTCTTTAACAAGATAACCTTAAAAGTAATTATTACTTATATAATTATTACAGTTTACGTAGAGATAAAAATAATTCACTTCATCACTATCGACACTTTTCTGTAAGTACTGATATAATAATATTTTACTTTTTTATCAGTATTAAAAAATATTTTCTTAGAGAAATATCTCCTTATTACCTACCTCAAACTCTCTCTCTCTCTTCTCTCTCTCTCTCTCTCTCTCGTTTAATGGAATATATATCATATAAGTTCAAATATCACAACTCTCTCTCTCTTTATTCAGTGGAATATCTCTTATAAACAACAAATATCCCAAAATCCCATCTCTCCTCTCAAAATCATCTCATCTCGCCCTCCCCCTCTTCCTCCCTCCCCTCCTCTCTCCTCTCTCTCTCTCTCTCTCTCTCTCTCTCTCATTTATTACCCCCAGTTGCGTAAAGGCAACATCACCAGCAGCAGCAGCAATAGGACCCTATTAAAAAAGTAGAGAGAGAGAGAGAGAGAGAGAAGAGAGAGAGAGAGAGAGAGAGAGAGAATATTTCCCTTTCCCTATCCCAAACCTCATAATATCCAGGGTGAGTTCCCTGTTCCCTGCCACTGCCGACTTTTCATATAACAAGATCCCCCCTACATAGCATCGGAGGTGGAGTGTTTGAAGGTAAATATTCAAATTAATGCGCGCTCCGTCTATCTATGAATTATTAGACGGTCTTTCTCGTCTCTCTCTTCCCATTCGGGGAGGAGGAGGGACATATATACATACGTACTATATACATACTATATACATATGCCCTACGTCGACGCCAAAATCACGATGGGGTTGCTTTGCATTTTATGACAAACGACATAATTTCATGGGGTATATTTACGTCAAGGGTGGTACCTATCGTTCTAAGGGCACGTCTGTGGTCCTAAGGGCACGTTTGAGCTTATAAGGGCATCTTTGAGGGTCTACGGAAATCTCTGAGGTTCTAAGGTACGTCTGAGGGTCTAAGGGCATCTCTGACTGTCTAAGGGCATGTCTGAGGTGCTAAGGGCACGTCTGAGGTGCTAAGGGCACGTCTGGGATTCTAAGGGCATGTCTGAGGTTCTAAAGGCATCTCTGAGGGTATAAGGGCACGTCTGTGGTCCTACGGGAAGGTTTGAGTTCTAAGGGTATCTCTGAGGTTCTAAGGGCATCTTTGAGGGTCGAAGGGCATCTCTGAGGCTCTAAGGGTCTAAAGGGGCAGGGCATCTCTGAGGTTCTAAAAGGGCACGTCCTACGGTTCTAATTGGCACGTCTGAGGTTCTAAGGGCACGTCTGAGGTACTAAGGGCACGTCTGGGATTCTAAGGGCACGTCTGAGGTTCTAAGGGCATCTCTGAGGGTCTAAGGGCATATCTGAAATTCTAAGGGTATCTCTGAGGGTCTAAGGACACGTCTTAGTTTCTAAGGGCATGTTGAGGGTCTACGGCCATCTCTGAGGTTCTAAGGGCATTTCTGAGGTGCTAAGGGCATATCTGAAATTCTAAGGGCATCTCAAAGGTTCTAAGGGCACGTCTGTGGGTCTAAGGGGATCTCTGAGGTTCTAAGGGCATCTCTGAAATTCTAAGGGCATCTCTGAGGTTCTAAGGGCATATCTGAAATAAATTCTAAGGGCATCTCATAGGTTTCTAAGGGGCATATCTGGAATTCTAAGGGCATCTCTGAGGTGGGTCCCCCCTCAAAAGGGGCATATTTGAAATTCTTAAGGGTCATCTCTGAGGTTCTAAGGGCATATCTGAAATTCTAAGAAAGGCATCTCTGGGGGTTCCTAATAGGGCATGCCAGGATGTTAGGACGGCCTGGGACATCCTTAGTAAAGGACAATATCCTTCCCAGCGCTTTATAAGGACTCGGAAACCGACGCTAAATCATGGGGTATATTCACTTGTACATTTACGTCCTGGGAGGCACCTTTCGTCCTAATGACGATGGTAAGGGTCTAATAGGATGCCAGCCAGGATGACAGGACTTCAAGTATATTGGAGTATCTCCTTCGTAGTGTCCTTTGGCCAGCCGATATTTTTAAGGATTATAAAAAGATTTCACCACTGGAGGAATATTTACGTCAGGGATTGTACCTGTGAGGTGCCTTCCGCTCTAAGGAGGACGAGTCTGTGGTCTTACGGTGACGTCAGGACCTCAGGACATCAAGAATAAAGGAATATCTCCTTCGCAGAGTCCTTCGGCAAGCTGAGAGATATAGGGATTATCCAAAATTCCACCACAACCTGCTGGAGGAATGAAGACCAACTTAGTAAGCTCCGCCCTTGAGAGATAAAAGGCAGAGAGAGTGTTTCCCCTCAAGCAACGCTAATTCTTCTACCACGCTAAACAGATCCTCCTCCTCCTCCTCCTCCTCCTCCTCCTCCTCGGCGCTTTCGATGGGGTTGAAAAAAGACAAAACAAAAAAAAGAAGGAATAAAGAAGGAGGAAAAAAGGAAAGAAAGAAAAAAAAGAAGAATCTCCGGTGAGTAAAAATATATTTATGAAATTGGCCCCAGAGGCGATTCTGCAGATGACACGGGAATAGTGTGTTAGGGAAGAAGAGAGAGAGAGGAGAGAGAGAGAGAGAGAGAGAGAGAGAGAGAGAGCTGTCGTGAATGGGTAATGTGGTCCTGATTTGATTATTTAGGGGCGATAAACGCGTATATTCAAATGGGTGTTGAGGACAAATTTGGGCATCGTATACTCAGAGCCATTGATAACTCGCCGTCACGATGACTGTAAAATCTTTAAAGATTTCGCGATTACACCGTCTTTATTATATATCAATATACAAATTACGTTAAGCATTGTCTATTGGAGTTCGCTGCTGCTACTTCTCAAATGGTCATAAAAGTACTCGAAAAGTTATGGGAAATTAATCAAAACTTTATAATTAGAGTTGATTTGGAAATCATCGGGTTCAAATCACATAGATTGAACGACGTATAAATAAGTCTGGAGATGAGGAACTGAACCCAAATAAAAGTCAGTTAATATAATAAGAGGTAGATGGTCTATTCTCATATATATATATATATATACATATATATATATATATATATATATATATATATATATATATATATATACATATATATATATATATATATATATATATATATATATATATATATATATATATATATATATATATATATAATATATATATATATATATATATATATATATATATATATATATATATATAGTAATATATATATATATATATATGATATATATATATATATTATATATATATATATATGTATATATATATATATATATATGTATATATAGATATATATATATTATATATGAGAAATAGACCATGTACCTCTATTATATTAACTGACTTTTATTTGGGTTCAGTTCCTCATCTCCAGACTTAGTTATACGTCGTCAATCTATGTGATTTGAACCCGATGATTTCCAAATCAACTCTAATTATAAAGTTTGATTTAATTTCCCATAACTTTCGAGTACTTTTATGACCATTTTGAGGAGCAGCAGCAGCGAACTCCAATAGACAATGCTTAACGTAATTTGTATATTTGATATATATGATATATATTAGCCATCTTTTAACGTATTTTATAATTTATTTTACATGTCATTTAGCTGTATTATTGTCAATTGTATAACAAGAATTATATTGTCATAATTTTAATTTGTTGGTCGGCAACGAGTGATAGTTCCGCTCGAAACATGTCCCAATAAATCTGTGTATATATATAGATATATATATAATATATATATATATATATATATATATATATATATATATATATATATATATATATATACATATATATATATATATATATATATATATATATATATATATATATATATATAGATATATATATATATATATATATATATATATATATATATATATATATATATATATATATATATATATATATATATATATATATATATATACACAGATTTATTGGACATGTTTCGAGCGGTACTATCACTCGTTGCCGACCAACAAATTAAAAATTAATGACATATAATTCTTGTTATACAATGACAATAATACAGCTAAATGACATGTAAAATAAATTATAAAAATACGTTAAAAGATGGCTAATAATAATATTGAAAGTTTAAAAGATGGCTAATTAAAACAACTGAGTAGATAGAAGAAAACAAAATACCATTTATATATATATATATATATACTTTATGTTAGATGCTTTTAATGTTTCTATTATTATAAAAATTGAAATGTTTAAGTTCATTATTAAATACGTAACGAGTCTATAAGATACATTTAGCCCTTTGCTTTTACGAAATAAACCTCTGCTCGTCAAAACATTCAATGTAAATCTCCTTCAGATGTTTATATCTTTAACACGTATCGTAAGAAAATTAAACCCTTTTAATTCTATTATATCGATCACAAATTTAAGAGAAACAGTATCTACGAAAACACTTTTCTTTTCTCGAGTCATCGTCTACCTTCTTCCACTTGTTGCAAAAACCAACTTTTTTTTCTTTTTTTTTTAAGAGAAGAAGAGAACTTACGACTTCCATACACCCGAGAGATTGAGAAGCTTATAAAAGTAATTTTTATTTATTTATTTTTTTTTTAGACATCCAATTACCTGAGGCTTTCTTCGTTTTTAATCCCCCCAAAGGCGACAGTGAGGATAATGTAGATATACCGGTTGGTGGGGGGGGGAGGAGGAGGAGGAGAGGTATAAGAGTGAGATTGGTGGAGTGTTGGAGGAATGATGGAGGGAAATTGACTACCATGGTAGGGAAGGGGCGCGTTGCCGGGGGGTTGGCCGGGGGGAGTTTGGTGATGTTTGATTTGCGGAGGAAGGATTAGAGATGGGGGGGGGAAAAATATATATTCCATAGGGAATATATGAGAGAATTTTTCTGAGTCTAGGAGGAATTACAAATTTCTCTTTCTAAATCTGAAAACCCAAGATAAAAAAAAACTTCACAGTATAAAAATTGTTGTGTATTACGGAGAATCTTATCTTTTGAAAACCTTGTTGTGTATTTCAATGGGAATGTTATTTTTTTTGAAAAACCTAGTGTGTATTTTATGGGAGTGTTATGTTTCTGAAACTTGTGTAAAGTTTATGGGGAATGTTTATTGGTTTTGAAAACTTTGTGTTTTATTTGCAATGGGATAATGTTATGTTTTGAAAACCCTAGTGTGTATTTTATGGAGGGGCAATATTGATGTTTCTGAAAACCTTTTGTATAGTTTTATCGGTAATTATTATGTTTGCTTGAAACCTTTTATATAGTTTTCAATGGGGATAATTTTGCATGTTTTTGAAAATCACCTTGTGTGTATCTTATGGGGAATGTTATTTGCTTTTGAAACTTTGTGGGGGTATATTTTATGGGGAATGTTATGTTTTTTGGGGAAAACCTTGGGTGAATTTTATGGAGAACTGTTATGGCGTTTTTTAAAATCTTCTGTGGCATTTTTATGGGTGGGGAATGTTTATGTTTTTGAAAACCTTGTTTGTGTATTTTATAGGGAATGTTATGTTCTTGAAAAACCTTTGTGAATTTTAATGGGGAATGTTAGCGTTTTTTTTGGGGAAAAAACCTTCTGTGCATTTTATTTTGGGAAATGTTTTGTTATTTTTTGAACAAAACTTGTTTGTGCATTTTATGGCAGGAAATGTTATGTTTTTTTTGAAACCTTGTTGTTTGTATTTTCTAAACTAATGTACCCAGCCCAAAATACAAAGTTTATTTAAAGATACAGGAACCTCATTAAAAAAAAAAAAACTCCTAACAACAAATACGAGTCCCATAAACAAATCACCTTCCATTATTGCTTAAATCTGGAGCAAAATACAAAATACTATTCCCGGTTTCCCATAAACAAATTTACCGCCTCCATTATTGCTCGATTTGGAGAAAATAAAAACCTCAAATACGCCAAATAACCAAATTAACCTCGCCATGATGGCTGCGATTTAAAGACGTTGGAGACAAGACCTCAAATACCACCATAACCTAAATTAACCTTCTTCCGATTATGGCTCGATTTAAAGACGTTGGGAGAGCCAATGACCTCAATACCACATTAACCCCAATTAATTTTCCATTATTGCTTCAATTTGGAGATGATTACATTCAGATACCATCAAACCAAATTACGCCTTCCCTATCATTGCGTTAATTTGGTAGAACGAATACCCTCAAATAGCCACACAATCAAATCGACGCCATCCATTATTAGCTCAATTTGTTTGGAGACGATACCGTCAATACCTCACAACCAATTAAACGCCTCCGTTATTGGCTCCGATTTAAGCACGATACCTCAGTATACGTCCACACATTCAAATCACCCTCCCATTATGCTGCTCCGAATTTGGAGACCCGGATACCTTAAATACAACTAACAAAATCAAATCCCGCCAACCTTCCATTATTGGCTTAATTTTAGAGGAAAATATGCTAATTATTCCTCATAACAAATTACCCTGCCATTATTGCTCAATTTTGGAGACGACACCCTCGGAGACCGACCATAACAAACCTAACTGCCATTAACAGTCTGTAATTCAAACGACACAGCCACACCGCCAAGGACAAAACAGATCAGCGTGACCGGCCCTCCCCCGACGACCGGAAAACCAGGCAGGCAAAAGGAAAGGCCCCATCGAACAATAGCAGCACTCCCATAATAAGAAGCAAAAGGAAAGGGGCAAAAAAAAGGCAAAGGCGATGGGAACAAACTCCGAATAAGAAAGAAATGGAGGGGAAAAGAGGAGGGAGAGATTCGAAGTCGAAGACCTGAAATAAAATAAAAAGGGAAAAATTTAAAAAAAATTTAATTCCGGAATGGGTAATCAAGAACTAGACAAGACTCGGAGAAGGAACAACACGTCACAAAGTGATGGGGCCTAAGCAACGATGCTAAGCCGGGCCGGCGACCCCCGGTCCCACGCCTTCTTCTATACTAATTGACTGCCGCCGATACACGGCCCTAAAACCAATTGGGCGTGTGGCCGACGGTTTCTGGGGGGAGGGTCAAGACGACGGGGGAAATCATGACGATGCAAAGACAGCCACCCTGAAGGAGGAGGAGGAGGAAGAGGAGGAGGAAGGAGGATGGAAGGAAGAAGATGGATAAGATGGAAGAGGTATGAGATGGGGAGGAGGAGGGGAATGGGAAGGGGAAGGGGAGGAGGATGAGGAGGGCTAAGAGGAATAGGAAGTTAGGAGGAGGGGAAAAGGAAAAGGAAGAGGTGACATGGACGGATGGGATTGGATTGATGATTGATTGAGGATGGTAGTTTAACGGAGGTAAGGAGGAAGGAGGATGGTAGGAAATGGAAAGAGGAGGAATCGAGTAAATGAAGGAATGAAAGGAAGGATGATGATTTGTATTGAATTGAGGAAGGATTCAGGAATGGAGGTCTTTCTTCTACTCCTTTTCTTTTCTTTCGGAAATCTTCACCTTTCTTCCGAATTCCTTCTTTCCTTCCCTTCAGGATGTCACCTTTTTTTGGCCCCCTCTTTCTTTAGGTTCAGGGGAAAGGAAGAGCAAGGCTTCCTACCTCCTCTTTCTTCTTCGGAGGAGGATCAACCAACAATCCGGCTCACCACAATTAACCAATTCCAATGGAACGAACCACTAACAACAAAACAACCAGACAAACGATCTAAAATAGATTGCGAAGGTTTACAAATATTTATTCTTCTTATTCACATTAATTGGATTTCTTCAACTAGTTCTTTTTTTTGGGGCACTTTCCACCTATACAACCCTAGCTACCCAACGCCACCAGCCACCACCCGCCCATTCCTCAGCCGCTATCACATAGTCGTCACATCTTTACTATCCTTTCCATCAGCACCAACAATCAACTTCTGGATTTACCTTTGGACCTACGGGGGGGTCCAGTAGAGTAGGAGAAGATAGAGGACGAGGAGAGAGAGAGAGCAGAGAGAGAGAGAGAGAGAGAGACAATTTTAATTCTAGGCTTTATTAATAGGCATAGGGCAGTTAGTTGGTGGTATTTACCCTAGCGGGGCTGCAGAGAGAAGAAGAAGAGGAGGAGAAGAGAAAGCGAACAACAAAAAGAAGCATTTTCCATCGTCAATATCTTATAGCCAGTTGCTTAACTTAAAATTTCAAATTAAACAAAAGTGAATAACAATAGGGAAAGGGGGGGTGGGTGAAGGCACCACAGATTAAATAGTTTTCGATTTCAAAGGTTCCTTAGTCGTCCACGACACTGGACTGTGGGAACATCCTCCACCCATAAGGAAGTCGTGCAACTGCAACTTTGTCAGAAGTTTAATTTTAAGGCGTAAGATGCAATGGCATTAGCTGGCAGAGCTAACCACAATTTCGGCGCCCTTTGAATTTTAATGATTTTAATTACCAGTTTTCATGCTGTTTGACGTGCCAACTTGTTCATTTAATTTCTTCTTTATTAATAGTCTAATCTCTTCCACCTTCTGTATTTTTCAATTTACTTTGTTCTTTTGCTTGCTCAAATGGAGGGCTACATTCTTTGGTAAGTCTTGAATTTCAAGTGCACATGGCCGGCCCCTTTGGTGGACTTGTTCCAATTGAATAGTATTTCACCTTATTAATAATAATAATAAAATAATAATAAAATTAACTAATAATAATAATAATAATTCTTGAAGGTCCACAATAATAAGATGCTAGATGGTAATTGTTAGTAAATATTTGCTGTTTTTTATTAAAAAATTTGTTTAGCTAGAGAAACTACCATACAGTTATTATTGTAGGACCGCTTAAAGAACCATTTACTTGTGCCCATCATAATTGCGATTGGCTGGGCCCAATAATGAATAATAATAATAATAATAATAATAATAATAATTCATTGGGGGTTAAAAAATTTTTAATCAGAGCTCCATTTAAACGTCTTGTGGTAAAAGAATCGCATGATACTTGTATCAAATCAAGTATCTGAAGGAGGAATTCTTGGTATCTGCAATGTCTTGTTTTGTCCTTTTCTCCACTTAATCTTATTTTCGTGCGTTTTTAAATTTTAACAAAGAGTTTTTTCATTTCTTTGTTTTTTAATTTTGCGCCTTCCTGCCTCCTCGCCTATCGCCCATCTCTCCTTCTTTTCCTTCAAAAAAAAAAAAAAAAAAAAAAGTTCTTTACTTCTTCTTCTTCTTCTTCTTTCGCTCGTTTTTTTTATCTTAGATAATATTTTTCTGGATTTCCGGCTTTTCAAAGGAAAGAACTTTTGCCCAATTTTTTTTTAATTTTCGTGCCTCCTGTTTTTTAATTTTCCCTCCTCCTCCTCCTCCTCCTCCTTTGACGGATTGCCTCCTCCCTCCTCCTCCTCCTCCTGTCCCTCCGTCTCGCTCTTTTTTCCTCCTCCTTCTCCCTGTCGCCCCACCTCTTCTTACTTCTTCTTCTTCAGTTCTTCTGTTCTTCTTTGTGAAAACGGTTTCTCCTAGCACCTCCGGATCTGTGTTTAGGCCTTTGTTAATCGGGCGAGGTGCTCATAAACTTCCCGATCTTCCTAAAAATAATTCTCTCTCTCATCGTCTCTCTGTATCTCGTCTCTCTCAAAGTCCGTTGTCAGAGGAACGATAATCAATCAGTCCGCCCAGCCATTATTTTTTTCTTTTCCCCTCCTTCTTATTTATTTTTCCTTTTCCCCTCCTTTATTTCCTTTCCGCCTCATTCGTTTCCAGACGGCAGCAGCTAACGCCGACATCCTACCCACGCCCCATCCCCCACCCTCCCCAGTGGGCTGTGGGGGGGGGATGGGGGGAGACGTCGCCGACGCTGCTGTGACATCTTGACAACGCCGGTCGTATTTCGATAATAAATTCATTAGTTCATCACGTCGCCCAACACCAAGGATTATTAGTTATGGTAATTAAAGGTTTCCGGTGAGAATCCTAGTCCGTTACTTCTCTCTCTGCTCCTCTCTCTTTCCCCCGCCCCTCGCCTCAACCCGCCTCCTCTCCCTTCCCCTTCCTTTCAACCGCCTCACCTCCTCCTCCCAGCTAAGGTCGATATCGACCTTCCTGGCTGGTGGCTCTTCATGATCTTGGGCTCTCTCTCTCGTCTCTCTCTCTCTCTCTCTCTCTCTCTCTCTCTCTCTCTCTGATAGGTATTCGCTTCTTCTTCGTTTTTTTCTCTATGTTATTATGAGATAATAATGAACATTCCTTCTCTCTCTCTCTCTCTCGTCTCTCTCTCTCTCTCATCTCGTCTCTCTCTCTCTCTGCAAGCGAAAGGTCCCCGATAGATCCTGTACCACCGTCGAAGTGTCCGTCGAAGGATCTCAAATTCTTTTCGGCTCCTCCTTCTTCTTCTTCGCGACATCCTACGATAATCATAAACAGTCCCCAAGCAATCTCTCTCTCTCTCTCTCTCCTCTTCTCTCTCTCTCTCTCTCTCTCTCTCCCAAGCAGGCCAGCCAGGGGCCCCGGATAGATCCACTAGATCCCACGACTCCGAAGTGCGTCGTCGAAGAAACTCGATTCCTGTCGATCCTCGAGTCCTCGCTCGAAGTCCGGAGCCGTGGCGGGATCCACACGTATACCCCCGGAGGCGTCTGGTTTTTTTTGGATCCGGGGGGTAGGGAGGGGAGATTGCGTGGGGGCTTTTGTCAGGGGATGTTTTTCTCATCGTTAGCATTTGTGAAAAGACAATGGGGGTCGCGCGCGCAACACTAATCAGTGGTTAATGAGTGTTGTTGGCGGCGCCACCTTGAAAGGAGGAATATATTTTTCCTTGTCTTATTATTTTTTCCTTCCTATTCCTTTCCTTTCCTTGCAATAACAAGATGATTTTCCCGGTAATTGGTAATTACTATGGACGGGAGTTGACGAAGTCCGTCCTGCTTATTTCTTTCTTCTTTTTTTTTATTATGGTTTTCTCAGTGATGGATTAAAGAAATCATATTCAATTTTCTATTCTTTGGAGTCAAAATCATTTCTAGTTTTTCCTGTGGGTAAAGAATACGTCCGGATTCCTATTCTTAGGTGTTAAAATAATACCCACTTTTTTTTACCTGTCTGTAATTAGGAACTAACGTTATTTTAACTTTGTGTTTACCTGTCGTTCCCTTATTGTTATTTTATTTAAAAAATATATCCTAAATCATTAACATTATTTTACATGAGGAGGGAGAGGACACGTGCCCAGGTGAGCCACGCCTCCTGGATCCGCTAGTGTCTGGTCGGCCGAATAAGATGACTTACTCTTAAGTTTGACTATCCACTTTTCTGAGAAGAGATTAAAAGGTTAATCTTATAAAGACGCTTACTCACAATATTGCCTTTTCGAACCATTAGGGATACTACTGCTGCGTGCCTTCTCTATACTGGCTGCTGCAGATCAGTTTTGCCCGCTGATGAGATCGATCTCGGGATGGGGAGAAGTTGATAATAATCAATGGATCATAAAAACAGGATATATCTATGAGTGTATATATGTATGTATATATATATATATATATATATATATAGTATATATATAAAATCTCAGTATCAGTCAATATATCTATGTCTAACTAGTTATTTATATATACAAACAACCAATGCAAACAACCAATGAGACAGAACCATCATCCCCATCGACTTCCCTTATCACAAATGGGCCAAGGAATGAGAATTATTCTCACAACCCTCTCTCAGACTTCTAAGGTTTCACCGACCGCCCAATTATTATTATGATGATGATGATGCCGCCCGGCCTCGTTGGGCCGTTGTCTGCGCTGACACGGGCGGTTCCAGAGACGATGATGAAATGACATTTTCGGGCTGACAAAAGGGCGTGCTTGCTGAATGAAAGGACAGGCAGGGTGAGAGAAAAGTCTTGGGACTTTAGTCTGTGTGTAAAGTGTGTAAGCGTGTGTGTAATATTTTATTATAATAATCGTTTGTACATATAAATGTGACGGCTGTAATTGTGAATGTATTAAAATACAGGTCTAGGGCCCCATGTGTGTATGTGTGTGTAAGTGTGTGTATGTGTGTGTAATATTTTGTTATAATTTTCGATTGTACATTACCATAAATGTGACGGCTGTAATTGTGAATGGATTAGATACAGGTCTTGGGCCTTGTGTGTGTGTATGTATGTGTATGTGTGTAAGAGTGTGTGTGTAATATTTTTGTTATAATTTTCGATTGTACATTACGATAAATGTGACGGATGTTAAATTTTCTCATGATCCTGCGTGGATTAAAACAGAGGTCTTGGGCCCCCTGTGTGTGTGTGTGTGTGTGTGTGTGTGTGTGTATTATTTAGCCATAAGTTTGCGGTTGGACATTAACATAAAAGCGACTGCAGTAAAAATTCTTCATGACCCTAAATGGAATGGAAAAAAAAAAGAGGAGCGTTTTAATTACAGAATGAATTCGATCTAGCCATTGCTTCGTTTATCAATAAATCTGCGTTTTCTGAATTATAAAAAATTAAGCCATAACGCTCATGAAAGGCAAGTTTGAGGTCTTGGGCCGTGTGTGTGTGTGTGTATGTGTGTGTGTGTGTGCGTTATGTGTGTGTGTGCAATAATAGAGATAAATTTCAATTATAAAGGAAGGCAATAACCAATCAATTCCCCCTTATGATGTGTGAACCTGCATTTCCCTAATTTCAAAAAGTCAAACTTTATACCAATGAATTTGAAAGTGGAAGCGAATTACAACTCATTACAGATTAATTTACTTAAAAAAAAAATAAAAAAAAAATGTTATAAAATACGAATCTTATTCATGCACCATCAAGAGTGGGGGGGGGGTGGGGGGGGGGGGGGGGGGGGGGGGGGGGGCGGGGGGAGTGTGAGGGTGAATGCTGCCCCAACCCCATATTTATGGGGTTAATCAGAAAAAAAATGTCAAAATAAACATTACTCGAGTCTTAAGGACAACAACGAAAAAGGGAAAATAAGTAAGGGTAAGTGGCTTAATTACTTTTTCCCTGCACTTTGTTTCCCCCGTGGTCCAAAAACATTCTCTCTCTCTCTCTCTCTCTCTCTCTCCTCTCTCTCTCTCTCTCTCTCTCTCTCT
The DNA here is from genome assembly GCF_015104395.2 of Macrobrachium nipponense. Classification (NCBI taxonomy): domain Eukaryota; kingdom Metazoa; phylum Arthropoda; class Malacostraca; order Decapoda; family Palaemonidae; genus Macrobrachium; species Macrobrachium nipponense. Next base: position 84,196,041 of record NC_087211.1, on the reverse strand, counting down.
CTCTCTCTCGCTTAATCTGTAGCAATACCGCCTATCTTAGAATGCACGGCTTGAATGCTGTTCTGATCTCATAGCTGTTACCATCTGGCGAAAATAATTACTATATATATATATATATGTGTGTGTGTGTGTGTGTGTGTATATATATATATATATATATATATATATATATATATATATATATATATATATATATATATGCACTCGTAGAATAAGCATTGATTAAACGCCGACGTTCACGAATCTGCTTGATACATTGTCTGTGTTTTAATCTTTTTTTTTTATTCTATTTATCGCGCTTTTTGAAACTTTTAAATAAGTTTTTAATGACGATATATCAAACACTCAATGCGCATATACTTTCCTGCTTATACGCGATTGACGTGTACTCGCGACTTCAGCCTACATACTCCAATATGCTTATATATACACATACATACATATATGTATATATACATACACATACTCATGCATACAAACTCCCTACCCTCGACCGCATCACAGCGACATTACACACCCCCCTAATTTCTCACGGGACACCAAAAACAGGAACAACAGTTATCCTATATGACGTTATACATCTATAGGCATCCAGTCGCCTAGGGAGTGTAAACAATAACAGAAAACCCACCTCAAGAGACAACAATGGCGGCTGGTAGCTACTCTACGACATCTTCCCTCTACTCTCTCTTATTTCTTCCTAATTCACTTCACCGAAAACTTGGTACTATAGAAGATTCACATCAACCGTGCATTTGACGTCTAGGCCAGTACCTTACGACGCTCCTGATTGGCTGTTGATAAGCCAATCACAGGGCTGGAAACTCTCCTGTCTCTCTCGAGAGTTCACATGGGTAGGATCTATGTTTTCCACCTCTCCTGAGGGATATACGTCTTTCAAAAGTATCCCTCAGGAGAGGTGGAACATGCATCCTACCTATGTGATCTCTCGAGAGAGAGACTGAAGAGAGTTTCCAGCCCTGTGATTGGCTTATCAACATAAGCCAATCACAGGGCTGGAAACTCTCCTGTCTCTCTCGAGAGTTCACATAGGTAGGATCTATGTTTTCCACCTCTCCTGAGGGATATACGTCTTTCAAAAGTATCCCTCAGGTGAGGTGGAACATGCATCCTACCTATGTGATCTCTCGAGAGAGAGACTGAAGAGAGTTTCCAGCCCTGTGATTGGCTTATCAACAGCCAATCAGGAGCGTCGTAAGGTACTGGCCTAGACGTCAAATGCAAGGTTGTGAATCTACTAAAGCAAGATGGAAGAAGGGTAATACAATGGGAGGTACAGTAAAAGGAATGAAAGGGGTTGTAGCAAAAATCCTTCAGGAATGCCTACAGTGCATCCATCGAGGCGCACTGACAGCACTAACCCCACTGACGGTTTCTTTTTTTTCTCGAGACTGAAAAAACAAGTGGAAGAGTCTTAATCTCCCCAAATCCAGAGAGGATTAGAGGCGGGCAAAGGATGTCTATCCGGGAAATCCTAAGGATCTCCGTAGGATTAAGGACACGTGTCCTTAAGGAGAGAAAAACAAGGGATCTGAGGAAGTCCTACTTAGGAAGTAATTCAATTCTTTCTGTCGATTTTCCCGTTTTGACTTATTTAGCGATATTTTCGTTCTGTGATTTACAATTCTTTAAACGGGAACTGATGTCGGCCTATATATACGTGTGTCTATGTGTATGTGTGCATATGCGCATCGGTATGCGGTACAGGAATGTAGGTATGCGCTCGACATGCTTTACGAATATGCGCAGATATATACCTTCGGTTTCCCAAAATTTCAGAGTATATTATTATTATTATTATTATTATTTGCTCTATCACAGTCCTCCAATTCGACTGGGTGGTATTTATAGTGTGGGGTTCCGGGTTGCATCCTGCCTCCTTAGGAGTCCATCACTTTCTTACTATGTGTGCCGTTTCTCAGGATCACACTCTTCTGCATCAGTCCTGGAGCTACTATTCAGCCTCTAGTTTTCTAGATTCCTTTTCAGGGATCTTGGGATCGTGCCTAGTGCTCCTATGATTATGGGTACGATTTCCACTGGCATGTCCCATATCCTTCTTATTTCTATTTTCAGATCTTGATACTTGTCCATTTTTTCCCTCTCTTTCTCTTCAACTCTGGTGTCCCATGGTATTGCGACATCAATGAGTGATACTTTCTTCTTGACTTTGTCAATCAACGTCACGTCTGGTCTGTTTGCACGTATCACCCTATCCGTTCTGATACCATAGTCCCAGAGGATCTTTGCCTGATCGTTTTCTATCACTCCTTCAGGTTGGTGCTCGTACCACTTATTACTGCAAGGTAGCTGATGTTTCTTGCAGGCTCCAGTGGAGGGCTTTTGCCACTGAATCATGCCTCTTTTTGTACTGGTTCTGTGCAAGTGCCGGGCATTCACTTGCTATTGGTGGATGGTTTCATTTTTCGTATTGCACTTCTACATATGGGAGAGATGTTATTTCCGTCTATCGTACTTTGAACATATCTGGTTCTTCGTAGGGCCTGATCTTGTTGCCCGCTGTTATCATTCCTTCAGTTTCCTTCTTTAGCTTCTCCCCTCTGTAGCCATTGCCAATTGTCATCGCTGGCTAGTTCTTTAGTCTGTCTCATGTATTGTCCGTGCATTGGTTTGTTTGTGCCAGTCCTGCTGTTCTTTCTGTCTTTCTCCTGTCTCTGTATATTTCTGGGTCTTCGTCTACTTTTTATTAGTCCTTCTTACCCATGCACTCTCTTTAGCCACTCGTCTTCACTGGTTTTCAGATATTGCCACCCAGAGCTCTGTTTTCGATGTTGACGCAGTCGCTCTATACTTAGTAGTCCTCTCCCTCCTTCCTTTCGTGTTATGTATAGTCTGTCCGTATTTGCTCTTGGGTGTAGTGCTTTGTGTATTGTCATTTGTTTCCTGGTTTTTCTGATCTATGCTGCGGAGTTCTGCCTTCGTCCATTCCACTATTCCTGCGCTGTATCTGATTACTGGCACTGCCCATGGTGTTTATGGCTTTTATCATATTTCCGGCGTTCGAGTTTTGACTTGAGTATCGCCTTGAGTCTTTGCATATATTCTTTCCTGATCGTGTCCTTCATCTCTTGGTGTTTTATATCTCCTCCTTCCATTATTCCCAGGTATTTGTATCCTGTCTCATCTATGTGTTTGATGTTGCTCCCATCTGGTAGCTTTAATTCCCTTCAGTTCTCGTTACTTTGCCTTTGTATGTTGACTAAGGCGCATTTTTCTATTCCAAACTCCATTATTATTATTATTATTATTATTTTATTATTATTATTATTATTATTTCGGAAGGAGACCCTCTCGTAGACATGTTTTGTTAAAAATGACTGCTGCTTCAGCACTATTAATCTTATAAAGAGTCTTCTCTATCTTTCTGATGACGGCTTTCTCATTGAGGAGGACCACACCCCTCCCCCCTAACGAAAGTACCAGCGCGCATGGAACGAACACCGGACATGAGAATAATACCAGGGGTGACGTCACGCAGGTAGAAGCCAATCAAGAGGCTCCCGGTGATCCCCACCCCTACCTGAGAAGGTCTGCAAGACTCGTCAACGCCCGCCGTATGAGTCACCTTCCCTGGAACCAATAAAAACTCGACCTGCCGGAGAGGTGCTCTGACCGTACTCAAGAGCTCGCAACACCACGATAAAAGGAGAAGGACTCTGTGAGCAAGTTTTACGGGCTCTCTTGTGCAAGAGCCCGTGCTGACACAAGGTCAGCTAAATCAAAAACAACAACGTGAGCAAGAGCCCCGTTGCTGGCATAAAGCCAGCTTAATCTTAAACAACAACAACAACACTGGAATTCAGTCCCTCAACAGTTATCGCTTGATAATGTCCTGTCGATCAGGAGGAAACGGTCGCGTTAGAGAGAGAGAGAGAAAGAGGAGAGAGAGAGAGAGAGAGAGAGAATTGTATAAGCAATAATAAATCAAATGACTCAACCGAATTTTACCATGCCTTTGGTGCGTTGCTCGCCAGTCTAAGCAACAACGAGAAAGCCGTCATCAGAAAGATAGAGAAGACTCTTTATAAGATTAATAGTGCTGAAGCAGCAGTCATTTTTAACAAAATATTATTATTATTATTATTATTATTATTATTATTATTATTATTATTATTATTATTATTATTATTATTATATTAGCAAGGTTTTGGGTGAAACCGTTCATTATGATTGATTTTCATCTCGTGTATCTAAATAGAAGGAATTTATTATTATTATTATTATTATTATTATTATTATTTTATTATTATTATTATTATTATTATTATTATTATATTATTGCTCTATCACAGTCCTCCAATTCGACTGGTGGATTTATAGTGTGGGGTTCCGGGTTGCATCCTGCCTCCTTAGGAGTCCATCACTTTTCTCATTATGTGCGCCGTTTCTAGGATCACACTCTTCTGCATGAGGCCCGGAGCTACTTCAGCCTCTAGTTTTTCTAGATTCCTTTTCAGGGATCTTGGGATCGTGCCTAGTGCTCCTATGATTATGGGTACGATATCCACTGGCATATCCCGTATTCTTCTTATTTCTATTTTCAGATCTTGATACTTATCCATTTTTTCCCTCTCTTTCTCTTCAAATCTGGTGTCCCATGGTATTGCGACATCAATGAGTGATACTTTCTTATTGACTTTGTCAATCAAACGTCCACGTCTGGTCTATTTGCACGTATCACGCATCTGTTCTGATACCATATCCAGAGGATCTTTGCCTGATCGTTTTCTATCACTTCCCTCAGGTTGTACTGCAAGGTAACTGATGTTTTCTTGCACAGGCTCCAGTGGAGGCTTTTGCTACTGAATCATGCCTCTTTTTGTACTGGTTCTGTGCAAGTGCCGGGCATTCGCTTGCTGTGTGGTTTATGGTTTCATTTTTCGTATTGCACTTCTTACATATGGGAGAGATGTCATTTCCGTCTATCGTTCTTTGAATATATCTGGTTCTTAGGGCCTGATCTTGTGCCGCTGTTATCATTCCTTCAGTTTCCTTCTTTAGCTCTCCCTCTGTAGCCATTGCCATGTGTCATCGCTGGCTAGTTCTTTAGTCTGTCTCATGTATTGTCCGTGCATTGGTTTGTTGTGCCAGTCCTCTGCTCTGTCTGTCATTCTCCTGTCTCTGTATATTTCTGGGTTTTTCGTCTACTTTTATTATGTCTTCTCCCAGGCACTCTTTTTTTGTTATTATTATTATTATTATTATTATTATTATTATTATTATTATTATTATATTGATCGACTGACGCTAATTTTTTGTGAAAGGTAAATAATAATAATAAGGTAGACTGAATGAAATGATAAATAAAAACGTAGATATTCCAAAGTAAATGAATATAAGAGTAAAATAAATAAATAAATCACAAATAAATAATAAGTAAAATAATAAACAAATAAAATAAATAGAATAAGTAAAAAATAAATAAATAAATAAATAAACACTACTACATAAAATAAACACTAATAAATAAATGATAAATAAGTACATATTTTCCAAGGTAACGAATAAAAACAAAAAAAAATAAATTATAAATAAGTAAAATAGAAATAAATAAAAACAAGTAAAATATATAAAAATCAATAAATAAATGAAATAACAACAAATAAATAAAAAAAAATATAATATTTACCAACGTAAATAAAAAAAAATAAAATAGTAAATAAATAAAATACATGAAAACATAAATAAATAAAATAAATTAATAAGACAGGACAAAATTCCAGGAAGATGCCACACACCCTCCCGAAAAATAAGGGAGTGGGGGGGGGGGGGGGGTAGGGGCGGGGGGAACAGATAAGCGGCAGACCGTCACCCACTGACACCTCGCTACGGAACATTACGCTAAAACTCACGACCAGAAGTTCAAACTTAGTGTCACCGTCACATAACTTGATATCGGATTTTTTTCTTTTTTTTTTTATGGCGTAACAGCAAACACAAATGTGTATGTGTGTGTGTGTGTGTGTGCGTGCGCGTTTAGGGACACACTAATGAGAAAAGACGGTTTATAGGTCAATTGTGTCTTTATTATTATTATTAATTATTATTATTATTATTATTATTATTATTATTATTATTATTATTATGTCTTTTACTATTTTATTTACACCTCCACATCATTATTTTATTATTATTATTATTATTATTATTATTATTATTATTATTATTATTATTATTATCATTATTATTATTATTTAATATAATTAGCAATAGTCTTGCTGTAACCATTTATTATTTCAAATTTATAACTGTCTTCTAAGTTTTGTGCATAGTACCGTATCTGCATTGTATATCTCTGAATATAGAAAATTATTATTATGATTATTATTATATTATTATTATTATTATTAATTATAACGTAACATTGCGTTATACTATCATATCCATATGGAAGAATACGATAGCATCAATCAAAAAATGTAGGTATTCCACAAAAAAAAATAAAAAACAATACTCATATCTTTAAACCCCTACCATCTTAAAATCACAAAACCCGACATAACATCAATGAAATTGACGTATTGGTGTTTCCCCGAATTCCATGCCGGAATCCGCGGTCCATCTGACACCTTTTAAAAAAGGACGGGCTTACAAAAAGAAAAAAAAAAAAAGAGAGAGAGAGAGAGAGAGAGAAAGAGAGAGAGAGAGAGAGAATTTGTTTAGCTTTCTATCTCCCGTGTTGACATTGGCCTCCTTTTCCGAACAAAGAGTATAACTGATTCGTGAGTTTGCTGTCTGGAAAGATAAAGAAAGAGAGAGAGAGAGAGAGAGAGAGAGAGAGAGAGAGAGAGAGAGAGAGAGAGAATTCATGAGTTTTTTTTGAGGGAGGTGTTTCAAAAAAGGATACATAAAAGAAAGAGAGAGAGAGAGGGTGAAATTCATGAGTATGTTCTTTCAAAAAATGAGAGAGAGAGAGAGAGAGAGAGAGAGAGAGAGAGAGAGAGAGAGAGTGAGAGAGAGAGAGAATTCTTAACTTTGTTGTTTCAAAAGGAAAAAGATGAAAGAGAGAGAGAGAGAGAGAGAGAGAGAGAGAGAGAAAAGAGAGAAAGAGAGAATTCATGAGTTTGTTGCCTCAACAGGAAAAGATGAGAGAGAGAGGAGAGAGAGAGAGAGAGAGAGAGAGAGAGAGAGAGAGATACGATAGTGTCAAGGTTGACTTATCGGAAAAAATTACCTTCGAGAGGGAAGAGGTTGAATTAATTATAATTTGAAAAGGTTCTCTCAAATATTGATAATTTCCCGGAAGTTACATGACTGTGTTGCAGGGGTAATAGCACTTTATTATTATTATTATTATTATTATTATTATTATTATTATGTTATTATTATTTTATTATTATTATTATTATTATTATATTTTTATTATTATTATTACCATTATGCATCTAATTTAGCAACTATCATTAGTAGCCAGTGTGGGCTTTTTCCATATATAGAATATGGTTTTTCTTCTGCATATAATAATAATAATAATAATAATAATAATAATAATAATAATAATAATAATAATAATAATAATAATAATAATAACATTCCAAATCAGTATATATCCAGATGGATATAATAACTACAAAATCAAAAGCTTTCAGAAATGTTATTATTATTATTATTATTATTATTATTATTATTATTATTGATAATAAAGACTATTTTATCAAATGAATAAACCTCCAAAGGCTGAAAAAGAAAGAAAAAAAAAGCTTACCTGTTGTAAACGGTTACCGTACCCTTGCTAGGTAATCCAGGTGGGTGGGGGAGGTTAGGTAGGAGGTTGGAGGTGTGTTGGTGGGGGAGATGGGGGGCTGGTTATGGTCCATCTTCACACCTAAGGTAAACAGAAGGAAGTGCTTTTGGTAACGTGAGGTGACAAAGTCGTAGTCATCCTACCTGAGTGAAAAAAAGGAAAAACTTAGACAAATTATATTTTTGAAAATGAAATTCAATCTTGATGACAAATCAAAATATTTTTCATCTTTATAAATTACTTGATAACCAACCGGAGCGGAAAAGGGAATAACTTGACAAATCATATTAACGGAAAAAACAAGATTATTTCAATGACAATCAACAATTTTTTTTTATTATATCGATAAATTTGATAATCTACCTGGGTGAAAAGGGAATAACTTGAAAAATTAATATAACGGAAAATCAAGATTACTTTGATGTGAACAATATTATTTGAAAATTATATTATTGAAAATAAAAATAATATTGATGACAAATTATAATTTTTATTTGTAATTTTGCATTTTTAAAAGTTATTTCATTTTATCGATGCATTTATATTCTTAATTTATTGTTTTTGCTTTAATAAATTTATAGATATTTAAGATTAATGAAAATTAATCAAAATACAAAACAAAGTAGTGAAAACGATACCAAAACAAAAAATTACTTTTGAACGTGAAAATTTACACATAAGTAACTTCAGCCTTTTTGATAGAAAGTCGAGTTACATAGATAGGTAGCTAGATAGATAGATGGACGCGAAAATGATAAAATAATAATATAAGTGCATCGATAAAGTGAAATTACTTTTAACAGTGGAAAATTACAAATAAATGGTTCTGGCTTCTTTGATAGACAGATAGATAGATAGATAGATAGAAGTGAGATGAATCTATACCTTACTTTCATGTAAACTGCCAATCAGTATCAAACTAATATTCGGTACAATTTCACGTTTCAAACCCATTTTTTTTTTTTTTTTTTTTTTTTTAGTTTTTTTTTTTCTGTAAAAGAAACTACTGTGCCGGCTTTGTCTGTCCGTCCGCACTTTTCCTAAGCCCAGATCTTAATAACTGCTGAGGCTAGAGGGCTGCAAATTGGTATGTTGATCATCCACCCTCCAATAATCGGACATACCAAATTGCAGCCCTCTAGCCTCATCCGTTTGTATTTTAGTTAAAGTTAAAGTTATCCATGATCGTGCTTCTGGCAATGACACTTTTTCTGTTCGTCCGCATTTTTGCTTTCTACCCCCAGATTTTAAGAACTACTGAGGCTAGAGGGCTGCAAATTGTATGTTAATAATCCCACTTTCCAATCATCAAACATACTAAATTGCAGCCATCTAGCCTCAGTAGTTTTTAATCTAGTTAAGGTTATATTTAGCCATTATCATGCTTCTGGTAAGGACACAAGTTAGGCCACCGCTGGGCCGTGGTTGAAGCTCCATGGGGCCGTGGCTCGTACTGCATTATATACAGAGACCACCGAGAGATAGATCTATTTTCAGTGGCCTTGATTATACAGTGTACAGAAAACGCCCAGAGCTTTAAGTTTATGAGAAACCTCACGTAGCTGTGTGATGATGATTCTTGGCGACATCAATTTTCGATGAATCGCCGTATTTTCAAATTGGGCGGGCCCTCACATTATCGTGGCAGAATAGCATCTATAATCCAATTACTCTCCTGATTTCGTGACTGGTACGTAGTAGTCTTTCGTATAATCTACGGCGTTTATGTACCGTACGTGCTGAGAGAGAGAGAGAGAGAGTTATACAGACTGCCAGGCATTTTATTTTTGCTTTAGTGAATGTGTGTGTTTTTTTTATGTAGGTTTCTCTTTACGAATCTTACATATACACACACAACATACACACACACACACTATATATATTTTATATATATTATATATATATATATATATATATATATATATATGTATGTTAGATGAAAATAAAAGGCCAACAAAAACACTATTTGACTTTTACACAACCATATATATTTCGAGCACTTCCTTCTGTGCTCCTGATCACAGGTAAGATATGGGCCTTTTTTATCTTCATATTATACTGTTGCATTACAGTAAAAGGCATTCATATGATGTAAATATATATATATATATATACTATATATATATATATACATATATATATATATATTATATATATATATATATATAATAAAAGGAGCCCATAAAACACCCAAAATATAGAAAGTAAGTACTATATTTCAGAGACTGCTTTCTCTCTCTTACTTTCTATATTTTGGCGTTTTTATGGGCTCCTTTTATTAGATGGAATCTGTTGTAACAGAACATTTTTACCGGTCATATATATATATATATATATATATATATAGTATATATATATATACATATATATATATATATATATATATATATATATATATATATACATATTTGTGGAGTATTACTCATATATATCCCCCTTTACCTCAGTGTCTGGTCAACAGCACTTAAGGAGCATCTTAAAATCTTAATCGTCTACCATACCACTGACATCTGTACAGTTCATTAAGTGCCTCCATCTCCACCAAAGCAACTTTGGTCACTCAACCCAGAAACTGGGAAACCTCATTATCTAAACCAAGAGCTAATACAGGTATTTTGTATTATATCTTCTTTTAATATATATACAAGTCTTTAATCTTTCTTAATATAATTTTTATTCGATTTTGGGAAGATATAATCACCACACAGGTAAGTTTTGATACCTATAAGGAAAATACGTATAAAAATACAAAACAACATATATTACGTAATGACTGAATAATCTTTAAATTCAAACCAATTAGGAGATAATATATATATATATATATATATATATATATATATATATATATATATATATATATATTCAAAGTACTTCCGAGAGGTATAAAAGCTATTATGAAATAATTTCTCATCTTCATTTTCATTACAGACTCCGGGAAAGTTATTTATATATATATATATATATATATATATATATATATATATATATATATATATAATATATATATATGGAGAGAGAGAGAGAGAGAGAGAGAGAGAGGAGAGAGAGAGAGAGTGAGAGACGCAAGAATTGTAGAAAACAATTTACAGAAGAGATTGGTAGTATGAACTTTCAGACAATGTTCAGAGGACTGTCAGAGCTATATTAACAGAGAGAGAGAGAGAGGAGAGAGAGAGAGAGAGAGAGAGAAAGGTAACACATAGGGATCCTTAGCCAACATAACCTCCGCCAATTATCGCACTCAAAGTGCCAGTTGACGAGCTGGGCAGCCTGGGATCGTTCCCTCATTTCCCCACCCTCCCTCCCTCCATCCCCCTCCTAATCTCCCGCCACCCCTGGACAGCAGTAAACAGAAGGGGCGGTAACAGTGTACACAGAGCCCACAATTTTCTCAACTGCCTGCCTGTCATTCGCCATTGTAACAGCTCCAACGACAGCCAATTACCCCTCACAGGTCACACAGCTCGAAGCCCAAAACTCTACCAGTAGCAGGAGAAGTAGTAGTACAGGAGTAGTAGGAGTAGTAGGAGTAGTGGTAGCCTCTGGCCACAAGTGATACATCATCCTCGTTCCTCCTGGAAGACAGAGAGAGAGAGAGAGAGAGAGAGAGAGAGAGAGAGAGAGAGAGAGATTATTTCCAAAGGCTAGGGAGGGACCCCTTACCAAGAGGTGGCCTGGCTGGGCTGACACGATACAAGTTGGTCTTTTCATTCTTTTATTATTGTTATTATTATCCTTCTTCTTATTTTCTTCTTCTTGGAACAGAGAGAGAGAGAGAGAGAGAGAGAGAGAGAGAGAGAGAGAGAGATCATTTCCAAAAGGTAGAGGGCCCCCTGGCTGGGCTGATTCATACAAGTTAGTCTTTTCATTCTTTTATTATTATCAATTACCCTTCTTCTTCTTCTTGGAAGACAGAGAGAGAGAGAGAGAGAGCCCTGCTAAGAGATAGCCTGACTGGGCTGACCCGATACAAGTTGGTCTTTTCAATCTTTTATATTATCTATATTTTTCTTCTTCCTCTTCCTGGAAGAGAGAGAGAGAGAGAGAGAGAGAGAGAGAGAGAGAGAGAGAGAGAGAGGCCCCTACTTAGAGATGGCCAGACTTGAGGCTGACCCGATACAAGTTGTCTTTTCATTCTTCCATTATTATCCCATATCTTCTCTTTCTCCTTCTTCTTCTTCTTCTTTCCGGTTTATTGAGGAATCCAGGCCTGGAAAAGAATGACTCCGAGGTACATCCCTCAAACCTCCAATTGTTTAATGGGATTGTTGTGTTGATGTTAGGCTCATCAAAGTTTTGACTCGGGGGGAGGGGGGTGGGGAGGGGATGGGGGATATATAAGACTTCCCTCTCTTCTCTCCCCTTCCCATTCCCCCCCTACCCCTTCCTCCCACGCCGAGACAGAGGGGAAAGAGGATGCGGTCTTTTGCTGATGTTTACCCAGTGTGATTAGAGAAGCTTCTGCAGGGTATTGATGAGAGAGAGAGAGAGAGAGAGAGAGAGAGAGAGAGAAGAGAGAGAGAGAGATGGTCCTGGACTCTGCTTGTGCTTCCTGTCACTTGTATTCTTGTTCTCCTTCTTATTGTTCTCCCACATCTTCTTCTTCTTCTTCTCCTTCTTCTTCTTCTTCTTCTTCAAGTCAGTTAGGTTGCTTTGACGGTTACGAAAAGTATTATTTTTTTTTTTTTCTCAGTTTATTCCATCATTCTATTATTCTCCCATTTCCCTTTATTTAAATAATAAAAAAACACATGGAGACATTAACAAATTTTATCAAGAAACTCAGATTTCAGAGATCATTTATTTCGTTTTAACTAGCAAATATTTTATATTATTATTATTATGATTATTATTATTATTATTATTTTATTATTATTATCATAGTTAATTATATTATTTTTTGGAGAGGAACCCATTACTCACATGGAAACAAGCCCACAATACGGGCCACTCGACGTTTAAAATTCCAGCTTCTAAAGAAAGAAGTTACAGAAGGCATTATTATTATTTATTATTATTAATTAATTATTTTATTATTATTATTATTATTATTTATTATTATTATTATTATTATTATTATTATTATAGATTATTATTATTTTATTATTATTATTATATTCAGGAGACTGGGCCTTTAAAATTTTAAAGCTTCCATAGAATATTATGGTTTGCATTCGAAAGGAGTTACAGAAAGTAACATGAAATAAAAAAAGAATAGATCAGTTATTAAGAAATATAATAACAAACCAATACATAAATGTATAAGAATATAGGTTAATTATTAGAATACAACGAGAATTGTTTAAAGGTAGTAAGGCTTTGCATCTCTCTTGAACTAATGAGGTTCCAGCCTAATCATATTGTTTCAATTTCAAAAAAATGTTAGTTTTCTCATATTGCAGAGAGAAACGTTATATATATACCCCGATAGAAACCACAAAAACGTTTGGCATAACAAGGCGTGATCTGACCTCCAGCTTACACACGCTTAAGTTACAAACATTATATTCCTAACTTGACGTTTTTTTTTTTTACGTAAATTAAAACGTGCTAAAATCTATGGTCAAATTGAGCGATGTTTCTACCAACGAAAATTAAAATAGATACGCTATATTTTATTAGAAATCATTGTTCTGCACTGTTTAACAAGCCCATTATTTATTTGTTTTCATTTTTATTCTAATAAATAAATCAGAAAAAAATCCTATCCTAAAATTCCTGTATCTCTAACTCAATGCGAAACACCTTTTTTCAGACCTTTTTAGGCTCTTCCATAGACCTTTCCTAACCCCCCAACAACAACAATAACATAGTAGTTTGTAGGCTTACTCCCCGAGTAAGCTGAAAAAATACGGGAGTTCAGAAATATCTACCTTAACTAAAAGTAGTTCAATCAATTCCTAGGGTACGGCCTCGAAATCTTATTAAATTTCACATCTGTAATCCTATTAGTTCATTTGGTACAATCTTATTGTAAGAATATAACGATAAACATTCAGTCTTATTACAATTTCAATTTCCATTCTTATTCGTCCTTATTCAATGAATATAATGACAAAACTCTATAAAGAAATAAGTCGAACGTGATTAAAAATATCATCTTGACAAATCATAACAAAGACATCTATTATCAACCGTCTTTCTTTTCACGTAAAATTACTGTGATATTTGTACCCCATGAATAATAAATAAAAGAAAATCCTTTTCAATAATAAGGAAATATATTTCGTACGACGTATACAACAAAATGGAAAGATCTATTTCTTATAAACTACCCGGGGAGTTGACGAGATAGGCAAACAGAAAAAATTTATAAAAATACATCAGGCAAAAATGATATATATATCATATATCTGTATGAAATGCCCATTAAAACACTGGCTTGAAACTAAGGACTATATTATATCGGTGGACTAACTTCAACCCTCATCAAGTAGTGAATGACGGAAGTAGTGAATGACGGAAGAAGTTACATTCGCGAATATACAGTGGGAGGTAATGTAACTTCTGTCATTCAATACTTGACAAGGGTGGAAGTTAGCCCACCGAAATATAGTAGTCCTAATCTTTAAACCAGAGTGTTTTAATGGGCCTTTTATACTTGAGATGTAGCTTGTTTTAACAGAAGAATTCCTTAAGAGTATGTAACATTCGCTAAGAACTTATACATCACCTGATATCACCTGATAAAAGACGGAGAAACAAAAAAGATACACAAAAAAAAAAAAAAAAAAAAAAAAAAAAAGATCCAGCTACGACAAAACCCGACGGTCATAATACGCCCGGATTAGAAACAAATAACTTGGGATTGGGAACGCCGCCCCCGCAGCCCCCCCACGGCCGGAAAGACGGGTTTAATTCTCTTTATTGGGATCCGCACGCCGGGAAAACAAAAGACGTTCGCCCCCTCTATAACTATCGTCATTTCTCTAACACGCTGAGCCGACTCCCTAATGGGGTCATTCTCGACCTCCACAAACCGCGAGATTAATTCTTTTAATGTCCCTTTTAAACATCCTGTAGGAACCTCAGCCGAAGGATACCGAGCCGTCCTACAACCGGGGTTCCATCCTGCGCCTGATCCTTTCTCATAGGCTTGAAACCTCTCACGTGAGAACAAAAGGAGGATTTGTATTTATGCAAACATGTAGGATGGATGCCTGGCTTTTTTTCTTTTTTTTCTTTCTTTTTTTTTTCTTTCTACTCGGCCACTCCCCCGACCCCACACCAGCTGTAATAATGTGTGTGCTGAACTGTGGGTGGTGTGTGTGTGTGTGTGTGTCTGCTTGCTTTTTGCTTGTTGCTTGCTTGTTTCTCTTTTTGTCTTTCTAACCGTCCCCCCGATTCCCTACCCCCCCCCCCCCCCCCGTCAACCCTCCCCCCAACCCCCCCCCCCCCAACCCGGCCTCCCAACCCTTTCCTTCCTGTTTAATAATTGTTGCTTGGAACTCTGAAAAACAAAAAAACTGTGGTGTAAAGAGTGTGTCTGCTTGCTCTTGCTTGCTTGTGTGCTTGTTTCTCTTGTGGGATGTTTTTTTTTAACCGTTATATCCTGCGCAGAAATGTAGTGAAAATAATAATAATAATAATAATATAATAATAATATAATAATAATAATAATAATAATAATAATAATAATAATAATAATAATGTCATTTTAGGGTTACATCAACTAATGTTTCGCCACACGAACAGGGTTCCATCTAATTAAAATAATTAAATAATAAAATAAATAATAATAAATAATACTAATAAATAATAAAATAATAATAATAAAATAATATAATGTATGATATACGATTTATCTTTAAATATATGTACACCTACATAACTGCGGATTTTTTTCTCCCATTTGAAGACCTGTGCTACTATGAGTGTTTTTGAAATTTAATTAATTAATAATATACTAATAATAATAATTAATAATAATAATAATAATAATAATAATAATAACAAGGAAAGAAGCGTAAGTTGGAATACAAAATCTAGGCCAAGATCCAAGCACTGAGACCTATGAGGTCATTCAGCGCTGAAAGGAAAGCTGAGAACAAAAATGTCTGAAGAGTGTAACAGGAGGAGAAACCTCAAAGCAGTTACACCATGAAACAATTGGTAGGAGAAGATGGAAGGAAGGTAAGATGGCAGAAAGAGAAGAATCCTGAACGGAGCTACAGACAAAGGAATGAAAGGGGTCGCAGCTAGAGGCCTTAGGGACGCCCCAATTCGCGCCATCCTCATTTTCCCTTGAGAATTACCTGCTAGCTAAGCAAGTTTCCCTTTCTGTATCAATGTACACAGTAATCGAGTTAAGACCTGATGGCTCCTTTAGGAGCAAAACGTAAGTCTTGAGGACAGATATGGACCTCTCAGTAGTTCCTTAGCCATATCTTGGTATATGACTGTTGACTGAGGAAAGGTAAATTAATTTTACATTGGTCCTGTATTATAAATGAGAGTATCCAGTCTTTGCAGGAGAAGCAACCTAACCTAACCTAAACTAAACTAACTTAACCTAACCTAAGCAGGAAAAGTAACCTAACCTAACCTAAACTAACTTAACCAACCTAATCTAACTTAATCCAACCCAACTTTTCCTAACCTAAGCAGGAAACGTAATCTAACCTAACTTAACCTAACCTATCCTCACCAACCTAACCTACCCAACCCAACCTAGCCTAACTTAACCCAACCCAACCTATCCTAACCTAGCTCAACCTAACCTATCCTAACCTAACCTACCCAACCCAACCTATCCTAACCTAACCTAACCTACCCAACCTATCCTAACCAACCTAACCTAACTTAACCCAACCTAACCTATCCTAATTTTGTCCTCCAGTCACAATGTTTATTTTCTTATGCTGATTTCATTCTGTTTGTTTTTATGGTGTTTTTACATTGCATGGAGCCAGTGGTTATTCAGCAACGGGACCAACGGCTTTACGTGACTTCCGAACCACGTCGAGAGTGAACTTCTATCACCTGAAATACACATCTCTCACACCTCAATGGAATGCCTGAGAATCGACCTTGCGGCCACCGAGGTGGTACGTCAACACTATACCGACCACGCCACTGAGGCGCTTGATTTTGTTTTGGCTGACATTTTACCTCATGAATAAGAATTTCTAAGGCATTATCACCGATGTTAAGTGAATTAACGTTGGCCTGAAACTTACCTAGTGAGTAGAGTTTCCTTGGGAGTGTCGTTTGCAGCTTTGATCAACTTTTTTATATGCTATTTTTGCTTACTCGGGGAGTAAGCCTACAAACTAATTTGTTGTTGTTGCTGTTGTTCTTGTTAGGGGTGGGGGTTAGGAAAGCCCAACTGAAAAGCCTAAAAAGGTCTGAAAAAGGTGTTTTGCATCTAGTTAAAAGATACAGAAATTTTCTGATAGGATAAGATTTATCTATTAGAATGAAAATGTAAGAAATAATAGTCATGTTCAACAGTACATACAATTGATTTCTAATCAAATATTGCGCATTTATTTTAATTTTCGTTGGCGAAATAACGTACTATTTGACCGTAGATTTTAGCACGCACTCCGAGTAAGCTGGAGGTCGGATCACGCCTTGTTGTTTTGGGTGACACTTCGTCTCAGAACTAAGAAGATCTATTACCAACCTTCTCAAATTTCCTCTTCTTCTTGTTTCGTAAGGCCAAGCGCTGGGACCTATAAGAGTAGGTCATTCAGTGCTAAAAGGGAAATGGATAGCTTTAGCTGTTGCGCTATGAAACAATTGAAAGTAAGATGTAAGAAAAAGAATACCAACGGAGGTACGGTAAAATGAGTGAAAAGGGGTTACAGCTATTGCCCAAGACGACGCGGCAAAGAATCTTCAGTAGTGTCTACAGTGCGCCATTAAATGGTATAGGATATAAAGCAGACTAATGAAATGTAAGTCTCACGAAATGTGACCTCAAAGAATCTTAAGCAGTGCTTACAGTGCTCCGTTAAATGTTATAGGAAATAAAGCAAACTAATGAAACGCAGGTCTCACGAAATATCACCTCAAAGAACCTTAAGCAGTGCCTACAGTGCGCCGTTAAATGGTATAGGATATCAAGCAGACTAATGAAACGTAGATCTCACGAAATATGACTTCAAAGAACCTTAAGCAGTGCCTACAGTGCGCCGTTAAATGGTATAGGATATCAAGCAGACTAATGAAACGTAAGTCTCACGAAGCATTACTTCAAAGAACCTTAAGCAGTGCCTACAGTGCGCCGTTAAATGGTATAGGATATAAAGCAAACTAATGAAACGCAGGTCTCACGAAATATTACCTTAATGTTAAAAGGGGAATCCTCGATTGTATCTGTAATATGTGCAGTCAAGTTAATTCATATTTCAGCTTCATGTTCTGTCCAACGAGGGACTTCTCGAGTTAATTTGGTAAGGGGGCGCAGCTCCCTCATCCGAATACAATTAATCGCTTCCAGTTCTACCAAATTCAAGCCCCTGTTCTCTCAGTCGTATCTTTCGAAAGTAAGATTCAACTCAATATTCTCTTTCTTCCAATCTTCCTTCGCTCAACACCCTCTCCTAACAGTTATTTCATTGTACAACTGTTCAAGTTCCTCGTTGGACGAGTGGGTTACGTGCTCGCCTACAGATTCGGTAGTCCAAAGATCTATTTCCCGCTCAGCCAACGTGCAATCAGAGGAATTCATTTATGGCGATTAGAAATTCATTTCTCGATGTAATGTGGTTCGGATCCCACAATAAGCTGCAGGTCCTGTTGCAAGGTAACCAACTGGTTCCTAGCCGCGGGAAAATATCTAAAAGTTCTGGCAAGACTTAGAAGAGCTGTTAATCAGCTCAGTGGTCTGGTTAAATTAAGATATATTTAAGTATAACTGTTGAAGGTGTTCCTCCTGTTACAACTTTAAAAAACTCTATATTCTCAATTTATCTTTCAGCTCTGAGTGAGAAATATATATTAGACATAATAACAATCAAACATGCATTTCAAATAGATAGGTATTGAAGATCATGAGTGAGAAATATGAAATATTTACGATAATGACAATCAAAAAGTACACCTCAAACCAAGTAGGCATCGACTTTAAACCCTTTCTTAATCTCAATTTTCCCTTTCAGCTCTGAATGAGAAATATATAGAGATAATAATAATCAAACCTACACTTCAAATAGATAGGTACTGAAGATTATGAGTGATAAATATGAAAAATTTACGATAATGATAATTAAAACTACAACTCAAACTAAGTAGGTATCGAAGAGATTTTACTAAAGGGTGAAGTGTTATGCACAAACATCTTGCTAAAAAGTGATAATTAAGTGCCTTAGAAACCCGCAAAGAGCGTTATACGCAACCAGCAAACATGATAATCACAGCGGAAAACACCTACTACTATATACATTAAATTTACGAACGTCAGGCCCCATCGATTTTCTTTTATTCCTGCCCGTTTCATTCTGACAATAAAGACTATCCATATGTGAGTATTATATAAAGCAGACGATACAGCGCGATTTTTTCTCTTTTTTTCCCCCTTTTTGAAAATCATTCTCTCTCTCTCTCTCTCTCTCTCTCTCTCTCTCTCTCTCTCTCTCTCTCTCTCTCTCTATTTTTTGCGGGGTATTCCCTAAAACGGTCGGTTATCATAATCGTGTTCCTATTCCACGCCAGTGATGCATAATGCAGAAGAAGAAGACCTCACAGCCGCCCCAATATATATAGTAGTAGTAGTAGTAGTGGGTAGGTAGGTAGGTAGGTAGGTACCCCCCGAAAATCATGGGGGCCAGATGACTAATAAAGAACACGACACAATAGTTTTAAATTGGCGCCGGATTCCGCGCGACTAACGACTTTCGGGCGCCAGTCCCGAAGGCGAATTGTCCCGTGGCCCTCGAGAGGAGTTCTCTGGCGCTGGCCTCTGTTGTACACAGCCGTGGAGCGGCCACGTCGCCTGCGTCAAATTCGTGGCTTCGACCCTTTGCACTCCAAGTGCCACTGCGGGGCTGGGCGGCCTTCGAGCCCCATCCAACGGGCTTCGTCGCAGCGCCATTACCGACCTTATTCCCCGGCGCCCGAAGCTCCAAAAGGACGCCCCCCGGCCGCAAGATGCCCAAAATGGCCCTTGTGGCGGGAACGTCGAAGGGCCGTGGTGGGCGCTTCGACAGCGCGGGATGCGACCAGCGAGTTCGGAGATGCTGAAGTGCTCTTGAAGAGTGGGGCCCGAGCTTGAGGGAGGGGGGGGAGGAGGAGGAGGAGGAGGAGGGGGAAGGGGAGGGGAGGGGAAGGGGAGGGGGAGACAAAGCCTGCTGCTGCCACCATCGCCTGCCACCACCAGGACCAGGGGAAGGTGGTGGTGGTGGTGGGAACCTGTGGTGGGCAGCCAACCCACACCACCAGTCTCCACTCCTCCTCCTCCTCCTCCTCCTCCTTCCTCCTTCCCCTATTTTCAACCTCATATGTCGTCGACGAGGTTGGTTACAAAATAGTCAATTAAAACGGATTCGCTCAGCGAAATACCCAGTTCGAAATAAGCAGCCTGGAAAATATAAGTCATATTCCAAATATTCTTCTCCCCCCCCCAACCCCCACCCCTTCCCAAATCTTCTTCTTTAAGTCGAACCTTCGACTTTTAAACGGAAATTTCGACGTCGACGTAGGAAAGAATAAAATTTCGGACGTAACAAATATAAAAAAAGCAAAACAAAAAAGAAAGCTATCCAATCTCATATTATTCTCAAATATATTTCCCGGCGACGCGCGACTTATATACTTTTACTCAGCAACAATGCTGATAGTTATCTATAGCTAAGTATAATTAAGAATGAAAATTTGTATCTGCCAAGACGCGCTGTCAAACAAATAGAAGGCTTCAACGCGCTACCTAAACTGGGGGAAACGTATAGGAACATATCAAGCTTTCACGTAAACTAAGAATTATGACAGAATATATATATAATATATATATTTATATATTATATATTATATATATATTTATATATATTATTATATATAGTATATATATATATATATATATATATATATATATATATACATACAATATTGAACGAGAAAGTTTTCCCGTGTATTTGAAACAGCAATAATTACGTTGAATATTAAATATTAATTAATCATTAATTTAATATTTGTTTTATATTATTGCACTCTATATATATAAATAATATGAAATATAGTTTGATAACAGAATATTTCGAATTTGAACATCTTCGTCATTTCAATTTTTTAACAATTGGTCACTGACTGAAATTAAACCTAAAACAGATATTTCGCTCACAGGGAATGTGGAAAATGTAAAATCTTTATTATTATTATTATTATTATTATTATTATTATTATTTTATTATTATTAATTAATTTAATTTTATTTATTATTATTATTATTATTATTATTTATTATTATTATGAAAGAAAGGTAGATCCACTTTAGGAACACGTCCTATAAACAGGTTAGCTGTATCCTTAGGGTTAAATATATTATTATTATTATTATTATTATTATTATTGTTATCTATTCAATAAATTAGGCGGCAAATATCTATTTGTTTTTCATATATTCCAACTGAAACATGTTCCCTTAGTCATGACAAAAACAAATAGAAAAAAAAAAATATTAAAACCATAATTGATAAAATACAATAAAAAATAAATTCCAATGATGACAAAGAACGTAAATTGAATAGGAAATTTGCTGTTAAATTGGTCAACTGATTTTTTTATTACTTATAACTATTCATAGATTATGGAGTATCAAACTTTAAGTAAATAAACGGAAATGTTTTAAAAGGAAAATGTTGGCATTTCAATGTTATTACCCTAATGTTAATAATGTTTTGTAAGTGACAAAATCACTACTACGGGACAACTAACATTTTTATTTTAATGAATAATAATAATAATAATAATAATAATAATAATAATAATAATAATAATAATAATAATAATAATAATAATAATAATAATGGGGAAAACATCAGCGCTGAGGTAAGAATGAATTATACAAAATAATAATAATAATAATAATAATAATAATAATAATAATAATAATAATAATAATAATAATATTAATAATAATTGTGAAAACATCAGCGCTGATGTAAGAATGAATTATACAAAATAATAATAATAATAACAATAATAATAATAAATATAATAATAATAATAATAATAATAATAATGTATAATAATAATAATAATCAATAATAATACACTTAGTATATTGAGATGTCACGCATATTCAACGATGATCCCACGCATAGCTGCCCTCCCTAAACCAATTCTCATTTTATATTTTAATTATTTGCTTTCATTTCTATATATTTATTTATTATTTGGAAATTTATTTTTTTCATTGTCTAATAGAACTGATCTCTCCTTACTGTATTTCCTGTTAACGTCTGTTATGTCTTTCAAATGAAAGCTTGAATTGGAAGCTTGAATTTCAAGTCAGTGGCCCCTTGGTGGGCTTGTTCCATATGAATAGGATTCATCTTCAGAATAATAATAATAATAATAATAATAATAATAATAATAATAATAAATAATAATAATAATAATAATAATAATAATAATAAAATAATAATGTTAAAGAGAATGGCAGAATTAAGAAAGTTGATTTTAGATATTTTTTTCTATTTTACTTATAATTCAAAACAAAATGTAAAAAAAAAACAATTATATATAAAATCAACTCGCTTACCTCTTCCATTCTCTTTAACCGTATTTTGCCTGAAAGAGGGTCTTTTACCAAAATTCAATAATAATAATAATAATAATAATAATAATAATAATAATAATAATAATAAAAAAATTTCATTTTAGATTTCACATCAACTAATGCTTTAGCACGCGAATAGGGTCCATCTATAAATAATAATAATAATAATAATAATAATAATAATAATAAAATAATAATAAGAATAATATTGTAATCTTAAATTTACATCAAAACTAATGTTCGCCACAAGAATATAATCCATCTAATAATAATAATAATGATAATAATAATAATAATAATAATAATAACTAATAATAAGTAATAAATAATAATAACAATAACTATAATGATAATAATAATAATAATAATAATAATAATAATAATAATAATAATAATTTATTTTAGAGTTATATTAACTAAGTTAGACCACGCGAATAGAGTCCATTTTACATACTAAAATTTTTAAAAAATTTTTTTAAAAAAATAATAATAATAATAATAATAATTCATAAAATATAATAATAATAATAATGTCTTTTAGATGCACATCATAACTAATGTTTAGCCACGCGGATAGGGTCCATCTAACAACACAATAATAATAATAATCATCATCATCATTTTAGGGGGTAAGGAATCGAAAAAAAAATGGGACAAAAATCCAGCTTTTGGCGAAGAATGATCGAAGGAATTCTATAATCCTATTGTAAGGATTCCAGATTCGCTGGATCTACCGACGATGCTCTTATCCTACGGCCGCGTAGAGCACACGACCGAATATTAAAAAAAAACTCTCCCGCCGGAGGAGGCGAAGGACACTTTTGCGTCGGAGGGCGTGGAGTGAGTGAAGGGCAGGGCAGAGACTGACAAATATTTGAACGGGAGGTGGGCGTTGACGAAGAAACACCTCGACGCGACGTTTCGAGAAATTCAGATGCTGGCCATTGTTGGGGGAGCTTTTGTATGGATGGGCGGGGAGGAGAAGCGATGCGGTTAAATGTGACGAAATAAAATGTGTACGTGAAGGTTTAAGGTTTACCTCTCTCTGTCTCTCTCTCTCGCTCTCTCTTACTCTATGTATGTATGTCATGTTAATATATATATATATATATATATATATATATATATATATATATATATATATATATATATATATATACATATATGACTGGTGAAAATGTTCTGTAACAAAAGAATTCTATCTAATAAAAGAAAAACCCATATTTTGAAACCATTTATTTTAGACGCTCCTATGTATGATAGGGGCTATATTATTATTATATATATATATATATATATATATATTATATATAATACTTATTACAAACTTCAAGGACGAACTGGCCCCATCGTACCGGACGATGGGGACAGATAGCCTTGGAAAACGTGTCACTTTCGTGAATAAAACCTCCATCAGATGCCATCCTGTTCAAAATGAGGGTCCTTCTATCCTTCGTGTGAATGCACAGTATACAAGTGTGCCAGTGATCAAAGTTGATATCTCTACGTATATATCACAACAGTAGAGTCCACTCTCTACTAGGTATGTGATTTATTGCCGAGTGGGGTGGGGGGGGGGGGGAGTGGAGGGGGCGATAGGACTTTGCATGCAAGTGCTCAAATCTTCCAGTTTGCAGGAGAATGCAATCCAGGACGTCTCATTGGTAATGCGAGAAGCTCGACTTCTGTCCTCCTGGTGGACGGGTTTTATGTCTAAAATGCTTGTGGATGATGTCTGTTTTATTTTAGTAATGTGCGTAAGTTCACCTCCTTAGTCCTTTGTAAATAGCAAGTAACAAAACGTGAAAAAAAGGTCATGGAAACTACAAAAAAGGAATAGAATACTCTTATTCTTATTCAAGGGAGAAAAACTTATTCGCAATTAAAATTCACTTCCTTAGTGCTGTCAATTGATACTTTGCAAATACGAAGTAACAAATCGTGGAAGAAAGTCATGGAAACTACAAAATGAATAGAATACTCTTACTCTTATTCAAAGAAAAAAAAACTTATTCACAATTGAAATTCACTTCCTTAGTGCTGTCAATTGATTCTTTGTAAATACCAAGTAACAAACCTTGAAAAAAAAAGCGCGCCATGGAAGCTACAAAATGAATAGAATACTCGTATTCTCATTCAGAAATAAAAAAAATCCCTACTCACAATTGAAAGAATAGAATACTCGTATTCTTATTCAGAAAAAAACTTATTCACAATGGAAATTCACCTCCTTTATTGCTATCAATTGATACTTTGTAAATACCAAGTAACAAATCGTGAAAATAAAGTCATCGAAACTACAAAAGGAACAGAATAATCGTATTCTCATTCAGAAAAAATAAAAAATTCCTTTTCACAATTGAAATTCACCTCCTTAGTTCTGTCAATTGATACTTTGTAAATAACAAGTAACAAATCGTGAAAAAAAAGGCCATGGAAACTACAAAAAAAAAAAAAACCATATTCGCATGAAACAAGCCATAATAAGCTATTGACTTAAAATTCAATCTTCCAAAGAATATAATGGTGTTCATTAGAAAGAAGTAACAGCAGCAGCAGGGTAATGGGATATACAGAAAAAAGAGATCGCTTATTAATAAGGAAAAATAAATGAATAAATGAATAGATAGATAAATAGATAAAAATACAAGTAAGTTATTAAGTTTTATTAGGGTAAAAATGCTTTGCATCTTCTCCTGACCAGACGAAGTTCCAATCACAAGGCAACCTCAGGGAGGCTGTTCTGGAACGACCTCTGGAACTCTGGAGAATTTCGACAGCGAAAATGGAAAAGAGAAATGAAAGCAAAGAAAGTCAAGTCAAGTCAGCCTCTCCACCAATCAGGCATCACTGACCTAGAGCTCGCCACGACGCCAGATGACACCAAACCAATCACTCATTCAACTAACCAATGGGCGTCCACGTCCGTGGAAAGCGGATTTACCGGAACTAGTTCATGACGCAATTCGTCATGAAATCCAATTCGCCCAGAATAAAAAAGAAGGCAGCATCAATGACCTT
>NC_087211.1:84165026-84170009 GCF_015104395.2 Macrobrachium nipponense | reverse complement strand
AACCGCGTAATCTTCTTCTTGAAGCAAATTTACAAGGATTATGAGACGCCATTAAAGAGTGAGAGTTTTAGATACGACTAAGATAAGATGGTGGGATATTAAACGAGAACAAATCGTTGATTTAAGAAGTCTTCGAGCACAGAGAACGCGACATGTAAACAACCATTTTATAGCATATTCAAGGATTTGACACTCCAGGAAAAAAGCGAAAGTGTTAGACGTGACTGACGTTAAATAAAAACAAGGCAATCTTATGGCTACGTCACTTGAAAACGAGAACAAGGACGAAGCACTGATTTAAGAGGCTTCCTAGCGTAGGGAACGCACCACGTAAACAACGATTTTACCGCGCAATCTTCGCAATTCTTCTTGAAGTCTGTCAAAGTATGTAAAAGAGATTAAGAGAGACGCCAGTAGACCACCATAGCAGAGGAGCCAGCAGGAGGAGCCAGAGCATTAGCGCCGGTCCAAACGAGGGCAAACAAACGCGCTAAAAAGAGGGGAGAAGGGGGGTTTAGGGGAAGGGGGCGGGCAGAGGCCCGAATCTCATAACGTTATTATGAAAAGTTGATCTGAAAGCGACTACGACCACGATGATGACGACGACTACGATGATGACGGCGACGAGGAGGGCGGTGGTGGCATATTGATCGTTCTAAGTTGAGTTTATTGGCTAAACTTCTCCCCAATCAAAAAGGACTTTTGTGGGGCGCCCCCATTCACTTCTGGGTGAACTGAGAGACTCGATTTGAATGGGATTTTGATAGAGAGAGAGAGAGAGAGAGAGAGAGAGAGAGAGAGAGAGAGAGAAGGGGTTGTCGAGAGAAAACACGTTTGAGGGAGTCGCGTCTTGATACGAAAGGGGAAATCACATCATCATCGCCTTCTTAAGGGCATGAATGGGATTTGTATCTGTTTGATAGATTCGTTTGAGAGTGTATACTCTCTTTATAGACGCTAAATCACTTCAATAATAATAAAAAATATATAACTCGGGATAACTGTGATGAAAATGACTGTATTTTTTAATATATAAACGTCTGGGAAGATTAAGTAAAATAAAAATAAAAGTGTTCGAATGAAAACACAACGCATTTGAAAACCCTTTATAGTTTACCTATGACTAAATCACTTCAATAATAAAATAAAATATATAACTCTGAATAATTGTGATGAAAATGACTGTTGGTGAATCTATAAATGTCTGGGAAAATTACGTAAAATAAAAATGAAATTAACATTAGAACGAAAACACAACCCGTTTGAAAATCCTCTATATTTACCTATGACTAAATCACTTCAATAATAAAAAATATATATAACTCGGGATAACTGCGATGAAAATGACTGTGTTGGTGACTCTATAAACGTCAGGGAAAATTACGCAAAATAAAAATAAATGTGTTCGAATGAAAACAACGCATTTGAAAATCCTTTATAGTTTACGTATGACTAAATCACTTCAATAATAATAAAATATAACTCGAAATAACTGATGAAATTTACTGTTTTGGTGAATCTATAAATGTCTGCGAAAATTACGTAAAATAAAAATAATAGTGTTCGAATGAAAACAAACCCATTTGAAAATCCGTTGACACTTTACCTATGACATCAGTCACCCTCTATGACTGCTGAATCATTTGTGGAAAATTCTGTAGAATACAGAAAGTAATATTCGAGCTAAGGCAATTAATTCAGCTCGTACTACGCACGACTTCAGTCACTCTTTATAGCTACTACATTATTGTTTCAATAATAATGATTGTAAGACATATATCTAATTCATTAAATATAAAGGATGAATTAAAACAATATCCGGTCATGTTCATAAGCCTTTCGTTTCCTTTTGTTGATTCATAAATTTCATTCCACTTAAAAGATTCTTATCGTCCTTAATACCAACTTGGAACTTTAAGCTTTTTTAGGTTTTAAAATTTCGCAACTCTAGGATGCAGGAGAAATACAAGGTGTCCATAAAGTCCCAGTACTATTACATGTATTTATTGCTCAGAAACCATATAACATAGAGTAATGCAGTTGCTTGTAGAATGTTCTACATTTCCTCAAGTTTACATTTAGAGCACTTCATTCTACAAAAAAAAAACTGCATTACTCTTATGTTATATGGTTTCTGATCAGTATTATGTTATCCTCTGCTTTCGAGTTATCATTTAGTTTCTAATTTCATTCATTAGACTTCTCGATTATACATTGTTTTTGATAGGAGCACTACAAGCCAAAGACTACAGTAAAGCATGTCATATACACACCTCTGGGACATGTCGCAAACAGGTTGAAAACAAGTTAATGACTATGCGTAGAGAACATTCCTTAAGTAAAAGCGGATAATCATAAGATAATCTACCAACAAGTTGCCGATTTGAACTCATGATGTTTGCGACATGTATCAGACAAGTTGCTGACATCTATGGTTTCCTTACAAGTCACAAACAAGTTTGTAGTTAAAATTTTTGTGATATGTAGGCAACAAGTTGCTAACTGCTAACATCTAAAAATTTCTTTATGAGTTATGAATGGGTTGGTATTCAACATGTTTGTGATAGGTATGCAATAACTTGCTGACATCTATGGTTGAATAATAAATAATGAAGTAGTTTGTATTCAACATGTTTATGACACGTATGCAACAATTTGCTAATATCTACGCTTGCCCTGTGAGTTATGGACGAGTTCGTTTTCAACATGTAAAAATTAACTGAAGAAACAAGTTTTCTGTACGGACGCGCCGCGGTACACGATTAAGGCTAAGTTTAACCTTAAATATAATAAACACTACTGAAGCCAAAGGGTTGCAATTTGGTAGTTTGATGATTGGAGGGTGGATGATCAACATACCAATTTGCAGCCTTCTAGCCTAAGAAGTTTTCAAGATCTGAGTGCGGGCAGAAAAGGTGCGGACGGACAGATTTTAACCTTTAATAAAAACTACTTAGGCCAAAGGGCTGCAATTTGGAATGTTTGATGATTGGAGGGTGGATGATCAACGTACCAATTTGCAGCCCTCTAGCCACAGCAGTTTTCAAGATCTGAGGGGCGGACAGAAAAAAGTGCGGTCGGACAGACAAATAGCCCTCTCAATATTTGTCTTTCGCAGAAAACTAAAAACCAGAATTCATTATTTTATTAGAACATGTGAGAAAACAATGACTTTGTACAATAGGGGAATGCAGTATACGCACTGTTTTAACTCTCCAGCGTCGGAACGAAAAAATTTAAAAAAACTGAAATATATAAACGTATTTCAAATTTCGTGCAGGAAATGGAAAAAGAAAAAAGCAAAAAAAAAAAAAAAAAAAAACCAAAAAAAAAAAAAAAAAAATGGAAAACATTGTCAGGCTCCACTAAGCTCCAACCAATTAAAATAGCTCCCAAAAAAATCGGCTTTACAACATCGACGTTGTTATATCCTTTACAGACATTCATTTTTTTTCTCTCCCCTACTCCCTCCCCCCCCCCCCCGTGTTTTGATTGGTATGTGTATATATCAAAATGGAAGCGGGAATGCATACCCGAGGAGATGGTCTTTTATATATATATATATAATATATTATATATATTATATATATATATATATATATATATAATCACTGACAATGTATTAACATGAAAAGGATATATTTGTAACAAGGGTATGGTAGGTACGTGAAAAAATATATGAAACATAATAAATTACTTCTGGCGCGTAATTACAAATGTAATTGTAATTCGTTATTTAGTGATTTGGTTATTTAGTGTGTGTGTGTGTGTGTGTGTGTTTGCAAATGAGAAAAATATATATCAGTGTTATAATCGCAAAATAAATATCCTTCACCCATAATATCTGACAATTTCCTACAATCAAATAAATAACCTATATCCATAAATCTATTAAATAACATCGGACAATCTCCTACAACAATCTTCTACAATCAAAATAAAATAGATAATTTTATCAAATAACATTTGACAATCTCCTCCAATCAAAATAAATAACATGTACCCATAATTCTATCAGATAACATCTAACAATCTCCTACGACAATCTTATACACTCAAAATAAATAACCTGTATCCATAATTTTATTAAATAGCACCTGACAATCTCCTACAATCAAATAATTAACCTGTATCCATAATTTTATCAAATAACATCTGATAATCTCCAACAATTAAATAGACAACCTGTACCCATACATCTACCAGATAACAACTGACAATCTCCTACAATAATCACCTACAATCAAAATAAATAACCTGTATCCAGAATTCTATCAGATAACACCTGACAATCTCCTACAACAATCTCCTACAATCAAAATAAATAACCTTCATCCACAACTCTGTCAAATAACATGACAATCTCCTACAATCAAAATATATAACCTGTATCCACGATCCTCTCAAATAACATCTGACAATCGCCTACAATCAAACAAATAATCTGTATCCACAATTCTGTCAAAGAACATCTGATAATCTCCTACAACAATCTCCTACAATCAAAAAAATAACCTGTATCCACAACTCTATCAAAGAACCTCTGACAATCTCCCACAATCAAAATAAACAACGTTTAGCCCCGAACACTCATCCATATTTCACCCAAGTCTGCCCGAAGAGAGTCAAATCGAAAAGGGGAGCTCTTACACAGAAGTCTCCACAGTCGAAATTAATTGTCCCGCCCTGTGATGAAACCCTGAGAGAGAGAGAGAGAGAGAGATTCCTTCCCAGAGAAGGCTCCTCCAGAGTGTCTCTCGACGCGTAAGCCCTCCGTGCCGCCGTGAATGCGACGGTAATGGTGGGTCAAGCAGAGGTGCCCTTCAGTCGCAAACACCCGAGGTCCTTGGCAGGAACAAGAAGAAGGAGAGAGGGCACTTAAGTGTGCTATTCGGCAATTCATTCATAAATATAAATGCTCTCTCCGAGGAGACAAAAAAAAAAACACAAGAGAGAGATAGCTACTGAAACTCGATTAATTAA
>NC_087211.1:84150026-84157526 GCF_015104395.2 Macrobrachium nipponense | reverse complement strand
TATGATCCTTATAGGGTTACGATTTCCACTAGTGGCATTATCCCATATTCCTTCTTATTTTTCTATTGTTTTCCCAGAATCTTGATACCTTATCCACATTTTTATTTTTTTCCGATCTCGTTATTTCTCTTTCAACCTTTCTTGAGAGGTGTCCCATGGTATTAGAGCGTACACCTAGCAATGATGTGATACTTTGCTTCTTGGACATTTGTTTCAATCCAACGTCACGTATGGGGAATCTATTTTCGCACGTATCACCGCCCCTACTCCGGTTTCGATTCAACCATACCCGTCCCAGAGGACCCTCACTTTGCCTGATCAAGTTTTTCGATCAACTCCCTCAGGTTGGTGCTCGTATACCACTTATTACTGCAAGGTAGCTGATGTTTCTTGCACAGGCTCCCAGTGGGAGGGCTTTTTGCCACTGAATCATGCCATCTTTTTTTGTACTGGTTTCTGCTGCAATTGCCAAGCCGATTCACGAGGGGCCATTCACCTTCGCTACTCGCTGGGTTTATTGGTTTCATTTTTCTTGGTATTGGTCAAACCACTGTTCCTACAAATGAGTGGGCAGAGGGGATGTTATTCTTTCCCGTCCTAAATCAGTAACTTTGAATATATCTGGTTCTTAGGCCTGATCCTTGTTGCCGCTGTTATCATTCCTTCCTTCAGTTTCGCCTTCTTTAGCTCTCCCCCTCTGTAGCCATTGGCCAAATTGTGCAAAATCGCTGGCTAGTTCTTTAGTTTTTTGTCTCAGTTGTATTGTGCCGTTGGCCATTTGCAAGTTTGCCGCTTTGTTTGTGGCCAGTTCCCTCCTGTTATTTCTGTCTTTTCTCCTGTCTCTGTAACTTATTTCCTGGGTTCTATCCGTCTACTTTTATGTTACGTCCACTTCCATCGCCATGACCATGCACTTCTTTAGCCTAAACTGCAGTCTTCAACTTGGTTGGTTTACAAGGATATATGCCCCTTGCCCCACGATGGCTAAGATTCTGTTTTTTATTTTCAAATGTTTCGACCTGCTAGTCCTCCTATTACTCCTTCCAGTAGTCCTCTCCTCCCATTCCCTTTCGTGTTATGTATAGTATGTCCAGTATTTGCCTCTTAGGGTGTAGTACTTTGGTTGTATGTCATTTGTTTCCGTGATTTTCTGATGCTAATGGTTGCGGAATTCTGCCTTCGTCCATTCCACGATTCCTGCGCTGTATCTGATTTACTGGCAACTGCCCATGTGTTTATGGCCTTTTAATCAATATTTCGGGTCGTTTGGAGAGGTGGTTTTGACTTGAGTATCGCCCTTGAGTCTCATGCAATATATTCCTTTCCTGATCGTGTCCTTGTATTTACATTCTCTCTTTCTTGGTGTTTTATTATCTGTTCACCTCACCTTCCATTATTCGCCCAGGTATTTGTAATTTCAGTCCATGTACTTCTATTCTAATGTGGTAATTATTGATATTGACTCCACCCCATAACACTGCGGTTAGCTTTCATCCCAGTTCAGTTTCTCGTGTTTACTTTGCCTTTATTTTTGTATGTTTGGCAACTAATGGCTGCATATATTTTTTCTATTCCAAACTCCATCCCTGAATGTCCCCAGATACAATCCTTACCAGTCTGGATTTGAGGGTATATAATTTCCTTGATGCCTCGTTACCATTACAAGCTTGATGTCGTCCCATGAAACATCAGAATGGTTGATTTTGTTGGGCCTCCTTTTCTTTTTTGAGTTGGTACCCGGCGAGGCCCATCATTCTTTGTAGTACTTTTCTTGCAGAGGAATCATAGGCTACTACGACAAGAGTAAGTGGGGACAGTGAGTCGGCTCCCTGGAAGAATTGCGCCCTCTCCTCGTATTACTTAAACCTCTGCAAAGTGTCTTTATTCCCAAGAGCTTGTACAAGTATTGTATTCCAGTTAGCGCATCCTACGCGTAATTGTATTTTGAAGGAAGCTGATGGTATTTTCCCTCTGCCCCATATACTTCTGATTTTCAAAGGCATTCTATTAGCCATGTGATGTGGGTATCGATAGGGTCTGAAGGCGTGTTTCTTATATGTCTATACATGCCATGCTTACGGTTGGTTTTCCTTCTGCCTACTGTTCGTTCATTACCTATTTTGTCTATCAAGGAGCTTGGTCTTTTATGTCCCCTACACTTCCTTCTGCAGCCTTTCTGTTGGTAGGGTAGGGGATGGTGTTTGTCTCCTACTAGGTAGTTGTATAGCCATTTCAACTGATGATTACCTGTAGTATCTTCCATCTATTATTGGTAGGCAGGCTGGATATGGACACCTTGTTAGTTACTTCTGGGCTAGATTTCCCATTACTCTTGTCTTTTTATTTTTTACTAAGGATGTTCTGCCTAGTGGCATCCTGCCATGTCCAATTTGGGTCGCTTGGTGATTTTGAAGATTACAATGCTTTCACTGTTTGTTCTGGCTTATTCGTAGCTGGATGTAGGGCCTTCGAAGTTTTTTGAAGCCAGTATCCATGGAACTTCATTCGGGAACCTGGGGGTTTTTTTCCAAGTTTTGGCATTTTTCTTTAGTTGGTGTCTGACTGTGGTCTGTCGTGATACTCTGTGGAATCTTTGTTTTATTCTCCCTGTTTTTTTCGTTCTTCCCATTGACTTTCCTGAGGAGCCATGTTGCATGGTTTGTCTTGTGTGATTACCCGGATTGGCTCCATAAGTCATGTTTTCCCAGGATGTCTCTTACTTGGTTCAGGTCTTCAGGAGAGGAATTTCTGGGTGGGTCGGTTGTCTTCCCACCCCTATTAAGTTGGACTTGTATAGTCTTTTCTTTTTGGTTGGTTCCGCAACTAGTTTGTTCTGTTTTGGTATCCCGTTATTCCATGTCTCAATGTACCCGTTTGGATCCTTGTGGGGTGCTTGGCCTTAAGGCCTTCTGTTTTACCATCTTATAATTGTGCGTTGTTTAGCTTCCCCTCCCCTTCTTGTACTTTTGGTATTTCTCGTTGAGTTCCTCCCTTGCTCCTTTTCTTGCGTTACTTAGCCTTTTCCTTTTTCTTGCCATCTCTTTCAGTTTACTCAAAGTCAGATTCTCATCACCCAATGAATTTGCCTTTTCCACGGCGCCCCTATGTTTTCCATAAAGGAGGTGCTGGTTTGGCTTATTTCTGCTCCGGGTTTGGTTGTGACGGTGGTGTTGGTAGTTGCGAGACATCTCCCCATCAGCTTCTGCTACTAATCTTGCTCCTGCATAGTTCAAGTTATTTGTTTCCTGTCGATACTGGTTGGTGTGTAATTAGGCCCATTATTTTCATTGAACTTCACCGTGTTTTCTCCCTTAAATTTCTTGGTGTTGTAGGCTTTCATGGAAGGGATCCTTTGTTCTCTCTGTATCTGGCTCCATCCATTGTCTAATACTTTTCTACCCCAAAATTCCGTCTCCTTCTCTGTTACAACTGTTACCATCGTCGGTGTTTTCTTCGGTGTAACGATCAGAAGGTTTGAATACTGAAACTTCATTCCTCGCCCGTTCGTCATTCTGTGGCCATCCGTTCCTCTCAGTTCTTCGTCCTTCGTGTAATTCGTTGTTGCCGTGGTGACATTTCCCTTTCCCAAGTTCTTTTCTCTTTCTTGGGGATTGGGGAGCCAGTTCTTTTCTTTATGTTCCTTACTTGGTATGCCAGCCTCTGCTCTGTTTTGGGGGTGTTAGTTATTATTATTAATTATTATTATTATTATTCCATTATTATTATTAGTATTATTATTATTAATTATTAATTGATTATTAATTCTTATTATTTTATTATTTCTCTAATACGAGAAGAGCTCTTT
Organism: Macrobrachium nipponense; assembly: GCF_015104395.2. NCBI lineage: Eukaryota > Metazoa > Arthropoda > Malacostraca > Decapoda > Palaemonidae > Macrobrachium > Macrobrachium nipponense. Next base: position 84,153,721 of record NC_087211.1, on the reverse strand, counting down.
ACAAGAGATTAACAGTTGCTGGAAGCATGCCTGTCATTTTTAATTTTCCAAAAAAACAATGTCTACGAAAAGAGGAGGGCCATCCACCTTCCGAACCTTCCGAAATATTAATTATCTATTATTATTATTTTTATTATTAATTATTATTATTAATCTATTATTTTATTATTATTATTTATTTATAATTATTATTTATTGAAAGTGGTTAAAAACTTCTCCATCACTTACTTAATGTTCAAGAGGTGGTGTTTCTGAAACTTCTTGGTTTGCCTTATCTTTTGCCAAAAAAATACACAATTTAAAAAATGAAACAAGTGTATAAGGATATTTTTTTTTCAAGGTATTTTTTTTATTTAAAGCTATTTAATATTTCACCGCCGCAACCATTTGGGAATTTCTTATTATTATTAATTATTATTTTATATTATTATTATTATTATAATTACTTATTATTTTATTCATTTATTATTATTATTAATTATTATTATTATTATTAGATTATTCAATTATCATTATTATTATTATTACAAATTATCACAAAGCCACAATCAAAAGCCAACAAGAGAATCCTATTCAGCAATGGAGAGCAGTAAATTGATCATAAGCAAAAAATATACTATTTAAACAATTGAAAAAAAAGGAGAAAAACCAATTAAAAAAAATTAAAAAAATAAAATGGGAACAAATAAGCAACAAAGAGGATAAACAAACCCCCCCAAAACCCAACCCCCCCCCCACCTAAAATAAAAGGACAGAAAAACGAAAAAGGAAACTAAGGAAGGAACAATTCAATTCCAGGTTTGATTCCAGCCTGCCTCTGACGTAGTGGTCGTCCACACAAAATTCAAGTGCAAATGTTTTACTTTGCCATGGTTACCTCAATTGTAATAAAATAAATAAATAAATAGATAAATCAAAATATGATAGATATATATATATATATATATATAGATAGATAGATATGAGAGAGAGAGAGAGAGAGACCGACGATGAGAGAGGAGAGAGAGAGAGAGAGAGAAATTCTAGTGGTCCTGACACTTGCCTCTCCATTGAGAGAGCCAAGTGTTTGAAGTTCCCCAGTTCTACAGGAGCTTTAACAATGTTCACGATACATATATGCTAGATATAAGATATATATATATATATTATATATATATTTATATGTATATATATATATATATATATATATATATATATATATATATATATATATATATACACACATATATCACTCATTCGATGTCGGAAAATAGCATAAGACATCAGAGTAGGTGCGAAAGAAAAAGGATCAACAATCAAAACCTGAATATAGAAATAAGAGGGGTGTGGCATATGCCAGTGAGAATTGTACCCATAATCATGGGGAGGCACATAAGAGGCACGATCCCAAGATCCCTGGAAAGGAAACCTGGAAAACAAAAAACTAGTAGAGGCTAAAGTAGCTCCAGGATTCATGCCGAAGAGCGTGCTCCTGGAAACAGCGCACATAGTGAGAAAAGTGATGGACTCCTAAGGAGAAAGGATGCAACCCTGAACCTCCCACACAATAAATACCACCCAGTCGAATAGGATGATCGTGATAGACAAAAATAATAATAATAATAATAATAATAATAATAATAATAATAAGTAATATAATAATAATAATAATAATAATAAGTACTATAGTACTTTCCGTTCAAAATTCCGGATTTTTTTTATAATATTCCTTCTAAATAGTAAATTAATAGGAAACTTTACCTATAGAATTGTTCCATATGAATAGGGGTTCATCTTCTGAATAATAATAATAATAATAATAGATAATAATAATAATAATAATAATAATAATAATAATAATAATAATTCAATAATATTAATTTCCCGTTCAAAATTCCGGAATAATAATAATTTCCTTGCTAAAAATAAATTTAATAGAAACTTTACCCTTTACAGAATTGTTCCATAGAATAGGTGTTCATTTTCTGAATTAATAATAATATAAAATAAAAAATAATAATAATATTAACCAATAATAATAATAAAAGATAATTTATGTTTCAAAAATAAAGTGATGTTTTGTATTACTGTTATTCTAAAGAATGGCTTATAGAATCCTCTTCTTCTTCTAATAATATAATAAATAATAATAATAATAATATAATAATAATAATAATAATAATAATTATAATAATGAACTAATAATAATAATACACAATAGAAATAATACAATTAATAATATAATATAAGTCCCAATAAGAATAATGAAATTTTATTATAAAAATAGTGAATGTTTTCGATATCTGTTATGTTTAAGAAGGTTTATCAATAGTAAACTTTACCTATTTGTAGATTGCATGTGTACCACAGACTTAAGATGTTGTAGGAGTACATTTGTCGGGAGGGAAAGAAAGGTTTTAAAGGGGGTGGGGGGGTGTAGGGGGAGCTCTGAACGCAATCAAAGGAATCTCTCAACGGTCCTGACCTCCCCCTCTCCTCGCCTTCCCCTCCCAAGCTTAATAAAATATTTCATAGCATCAAATCGAGAGCTTCATCTCGAAGACTGACTATTAAGAGAATTCTGACCCACCCACCCACCCACCCACCGTCTTCCGAGCGACCACCTGGGACGATCTAAACGGGTGGGCGAGGGTGTGTGGTGGTGGTGTGTATGTGTGTTCTCGCTAACGGCACGTCGCCCCCCTGAAGGTGTAGTGGTGGGGAGCGGACCGGGGGGGAACTATACCGCCCCGCTTTTCCCAGCCTCGAGGGCGCTTCTCCCGGTCCTCAGAGTACCAGGAGCCTTTATGTCCTACGGGACTCGCAGCACATTCAGAGGAGGTCCTTGAGCTCCTGAGGCTGTTGGAGCGGTGGGGAGCGGGCGGGGCTGGGGGAAGGGAGGGGGCGCTGCTGCTGCTATTGCTGCTGCGCGGTTTTGTTTCCGAGATGAATGGCGCCAAAGGAGGAAAGTGGCAGAGAGACGTCGCCTGATTTGGCGCCAATGGATTCCGCGATCCTCGAGAGCCTCTTGGCGAAGATGGAGGAGACACTGAAGCCGCGCTTTTACCAGATCCTTCAGCGAGGGGGGTCTTCTCCTCGGGCCTCCTCCTCCTCCTTCTTTTTCTTTCTTTCTGGGTCATTGTTTAGTGGCTAGCTGACTGGGGGGCCGGGGCCCTTGGCCCTTGGCCCTTTTGGACTTGATGAGGGTTGACTTCTTTGCTTCGGTTTGTGGGGGGCCCGTGGTTAGCCGAATTCACTCAAGGCGTCTCACCTGAGGAGGCTGCTGTTCTCTCTTCCCGCAGCTGACGGTTTGGATTCGACAACAATCCAGTCCATTCCTCCTGGAATAATGGCATCCTGGAAATAATATGAATCTCGAATATAAAAAAAAAATGTATTTGCATGTACGTTCTCTGCGCAGCGTTTCATAAATAAAAAGAACTCCGAACAATAGAGTCTCCGTAACGAAAATTCCAGTCGATTCCGACAGACCGAATTCCATCACAGCGGAGGAACCTTCGAGTGAAAAAACTGACACCGGGGCGACGCTAAGTACAATCCAGAGGCATAAAGATTAAATTAAGCAAGCGTGTACAATTATCCTCTCATCTCTTCAACTGCACACAAAGGGGGAAGGAGGAGGAGGAGGAGGAGAAAAGGAGGAAGTGAATCCATATTGCCTCTACTAAACATCTCGCGATGACAAACCTCCCTCC
>NC_087211.1:84107526-84145026 GCF_015104395.2 Macrobrachium nipponense | reverse complement strand
AGGGAGAGAGAGAGGAGAATTTGAGAGAGAGAGAGAGAGAGAGAGAGAGAGAGAGAGAGAGAGAGAGAGAGAGAGAGAGAGAGGTGGTGGAGAAAGAATTTGGAAAGGAAGAAGAGAGAGAGAGAATTTGTAAAGGAAAAAAGGAATAGAGAGAAAGATATTAGGAGATGCAGAGAGAGAGAGAGAGAGAGAGAGAGAGAGAGAGAGAGAGAGAGAGAGAGTAAGAAATCTGTGGAATAGAGAGGGAGAGAGAAAGAGAGAAAGAAATTTTAGAAGAGAGAGAGAGGAAGAGAGAAAGAGAGAAAGAAATTTTAGAAGAGAGAGAGAGGAAGAGAGAAAGAAATTTTAGAAGAGAGAGAGAGAGAGAGAGAGAGAGAGAGAGAGAGAGAGAGAGAGAGAGAGAGAGAGTCGACAGCTACAGAATTTCATTCGTTGACACAAAGAAACCCATTACCTTTATATGAGAGAGAGAGACAGAGAGAGACAGAGAGACAGAGAAACAGCTCCGTCCGAAAATGAATATCAAATTTGCTCTCAGGGAAAAAAATAAATAAATAAAAAAAAAAGATGTCGCATCGCAGAATCATCTCTCTGTCGTTTAGACTTGAAAAGGCGGCGGCGGAAACGACAACAAACGCGAATCAAAGGACCAAATAGTCGCCCGAGCGGAAAATAGTGATTAAAAAATTAGTGATTAAATATAAAAAAAAATAGTGATTAGTGCCTCTCGGATTCGTCTGACTCATAACTGCTTTTGTTTCCCGTCAAGGTTACAGAGTTTATACTTCCTTTGTTATCTTGTATTTAATTTTGATTATTAATATTATTTCTATTTAGATGAACCTTATTCATAAGAAACAGGACCACCAAAGGGGCCACTGACTTAAAATTCTTCATTACGAAGAAGTAAGAGGAGGTAAAGGGATATACAGAGAGAAGAGATACCACTTACTTAAAATGTAATTAACAAACAGACAAAAAAAACTGTTGTATCTGATGAGGTCAAATAGTGAGAATAATGTTTTTCCCACAGTTAATACAGGGTGTCCATAAAGTCCCAGTACCATTCTGAACCATAATTACTCGTAATGGTGCTGGGACTTTGTGGACACCCTGTAGATCACTCGGAATTTATATTTCATCAATGCTGACTGTCTACGAAAAATATTGTTGCATTTAATGTGTTGAATGCAATTTACGAGAAAACTGCATCTAATGTTTCTATCACAATCATTCGCGTGGAACAGTCAAACTATCTCTACTCAGAATTTCAAGTTATCCTCATTGTCTTTTACAACATTTTAATTTATTTATTAATCAACCATTTTCTTCTTTTTAATGAGTGATATCTCCTCTTTCTGTATATCCTATTACCCTCTGTTACTTCTTTTAATTGAACACCTTAATATTCTTTGCAAGCTTGAATTTCCACATGATTATGATCATCTTCTGAATAATAATCAAATAATAATAATAATAACAATGTATATGTTAAATTCTATTCAATTCGTGATGTATATTATTAAAAAAAGAGACTTTACTTAGCAATAAATTAATTCCAAAATGTATATTTAAATAGGGATTGGTACCACTTACGTAAGCTCCTTTCAGAGAGAGAGAGAGAGAGAGAGAGAGAGAGAGAGAGAGAGAGAGAGAGAGAGAGAGACTTTATTCCCGTTTTTGCAAAATCTCATGACAATAAGTATCTACTAAAAATCTCAATATCATTTATTGTAGTTTAATGAAAAAATAAACAAGATATCATTGTTTATTCAAACTGAAAGAATTTATTTAAAACGAAATTCAAGGGCACATCATAATACATGACATAAGATCATGGCCTAAATGCTACAAGATTGCACTTTTATGTAATACATATACATACATACATACATACATACATACATACACATACATACATACATACGTACGTACGTACCAATTAAAACATGGTACTTAAATACATAAACATTCGTCTCTTCCTTGACAAAACACACACATACGTACATACATGCATACATAGGTACGTACGTACGTATGTGTGCGACCTTTATTTACGTGCGACTCGTACAAACATCATGCGATTAGATCACTCAAGTCAGATACTTCACATGTTAATTATGTTGTCTAAGATACCAAGCGACGTTTAATGTTTTAGCCTCGTATTTTGAGAGAGAGAGAGAGAGAGAGAGAGAGAGAGAGAGAGAGGAGAGAGAGATTGTGTGTATTAGAGGACGAAAAAGAAAAAGGAAAAATAAGAAGACAACGAGAGAGAGAGAGAGAGAGAGAGAGAGAGAGAGAGAGAGAGATTAGTGTGTATAGAGGACGAAAAAAGGAAAAGGAAAAATAAGAAGACAAACGAGAGAGAGGAGAGAAGGAGAGAGAGAGAGAGAGAGAGAGAGAGAGAGAGAATTATGGATGTATACTTACAATGACTCAAATAATACCAGTAGATTTCAAGAGTACAATGATAAGCCTTATAACATTTTGCCTGAGCATTCCCCACGACAGTGACTTGAATAATACTAGTAGATTTCAAGACTACAATAATATGGCTTATTACATTTAGTGTAACTGTTCCCCTCACCCCCTCATTATTCCCTACCCCCTGCCCAACTTTCACAAAAAAACTAAACTATTATTATTATTATTATTATTCAGTAGCTGAAACCTATTCATATGGACCACGCCCACCAAATTCAAGCTTCCAAAGAGTATTATGGTGCTCATTGAGAAAAAGCAAAGGTAGTTAAAGTGAAATAGATAAAAATATTAAAAAGCAAACAAGAAAAACTGCATAGGTAGTCTCCTATTACGACAAAACTCAAGAACTCTACCAGACTAAAAAAAATAAATAAATAAATAAATAAAAATCCATAACGCGTACATCGGGACAAAGACCTTTCAGATATACATAACCCTTCCATGACATTAAAGACAATATTTAGCCACCCATTCAACTCGGGAGGAATGAAGTAAATTCCACGTGAACTTCCTTCCAGTCAAAGGCTGTTTTCCAAGAGCTTGGAACGCTTAACGAAATCTATCCATATTTAACGATTGTTGACACACACACAAACACGGTTCAGGGCGAGGAGGGTATCCCGGAATTTAATAAAGAAAATGTCCGTCTGAGGAAAAGAAAACGGGATGACAACCGAAGACTTGATTTGATTCTGCCTTCTTACTTACGCTGTGGGGTTCCTGCTGCTTAAGAGAACGAGGTAAACAAGGCGTGATCCGACCTCCAGCTCAGTCGGGACGCGTTTCTAACTTGACGCGAAGTGGTCTTCATGATTAATACTCAAACTGACAGCAAGGATCAAATAAGAAGGGCACAAATTAAACACGTTCATATATTCTCAGAAACAGCCTCCAAATTCAGTACACCTAATAAATTAAAATGCGCTAAAATCTAAGGTCAAGAAGCCCATTGTTTCAATAACGAAAATTAAAATAAATACGCTATATTTTATTAGAAATAATTGTTCTGTACTGTTTAACATGCACATATTTATTTTTTACATTTTCATTCTAAGAAATAAATCATAAATATCCAATCCTAAAATACCTAAAATATAAAACACTTGCTTATGTTTCTTACGTTTCTCATTAATTTGTAATTGCATCTTGACAGCTTTATTTCGTCCAAACGTAAAACTTAGTTAATGATTAATTTTAGATAGATAGAGAGAGAAGAGAGAGAGAGAGAGAGAGAGAGAGAGAGAGAGAGAGTCATCATTTTCTTGAGGTACTTCCCCAATCTAAAACTGATGCTCAAAAGATTTCTTAACAAACTTCTGGGTTACGAGAGAGAGAGAGAGAGAGAGAGAGAGAGAGAGAGAGAGAGTTGATACTTTCTTATAGAACTTCTCAACCTGGGATTGATACCCGCAAGATCTTTAGCCCACCTTCTGGGTTAGGAGAGAGAGAGAGAGAGAGAGAGAGAGAGAGAGAGAGAGAGAGAGAGAGAGAGAGTGTGTGTTGATACTTTGTTATGGAACTTCTCAACCTGGGATTGATACCCACAAGATTTTTAGCACACCTACTGGTTTTGGAGAGAGAGAGAGAGAGAGAGAGAGAGAGAGAGAGAGAGAGAGAGAGGGTTGATATCACCTCCAGACCGACTTCCAACCCCGAACACGAAGTTGGGGGGCCCGACGCGACCCGACCTGAACCCGATCCGATAAAAAATGAGGTCACAGTCCGATAGAATCCCAATAGCATTCTTTGTGTCTCTCTCTCGTCCTTTCGAGAATAATAAAAGAGGTGAAAAAAAACGAAATATACAAAGCGCTAAACAAACCGCTGACAATAGACTCAGTAGCAATCCGATATCGATTCCGGGGTCGCACGTGCTGACAGAGAGAGAGAGAGAGAGAGAGAGAGAGAGAGAGAGTTTTGATAATTCCTTGAGGTAGTTCTCCAAGCCGAAGACTAATGCTCGCAAGATTTTTAGCACAACTTCTGAGTTAAGAGAGAGAGAGAGAGAGAGAGAGAGAGAGAAGAGAGAGAGAGAGAACGAAGGTTGCCATGAGAGTAAGAGAGGGAGAGATAAAAGTGTAGAGTAAGGAAGAAGAAGACGAAGAAGGAGAAGAAGTAGAGAGAGAGAGAGAGAGAAATAAAAGAGAAGGGTAAGGAAGAAGAAGAAGAAGGGAAAAGAGATGTAGAAAAAGAGAGAGAGAGAGAGAGAGAGAAGAGAGAGAGAGAGAGAGAGAGAGAACGAAGGATGCCATGAGAATAAGAGAGGGAGAGATAAAAGTGTAGGGTAAGGAAGAAGAAGACGAAGAAGGAGAAGAAGTAGAGAGAGAGAGAGAGAGAAATAAAAGAGAAGGGTAAGGAAGAAGAAGAAGAAGGAAAAGGAGAGAGAGAGAGAGAGAGAGAGAGAGAGAGAGAGAGAACGAAGGATGCCATGAGAATAAGAGAGGGAGAGATAAAAGTGTAGGTAAGGAATAAGAATTAAGAAGAACGAGAAGCAGTAGAAGAGAGAGAGAGAGATGGTAAAAGAAAGAAGAGAAGGGAAGAAAGAGAAAGGAAAAGAGAGAGAGAGAGAGAGAGAGAGAGAGAGAGAGAGAGAGAGAGAACGAGGATGCCATGAGAATAGAGAGATAAAAGTGTAGAATAGTGTAGGGTAAGAAGAAGAAGAAGAAGCAGAAGAAGAAGAAGAAGAAGAAGAGAGAGAGAGAGAGAGAAGAGAGAGAGAGAGAGAGAGAAATAATATATATAATAATAGGTGCGAAGAGAGAGTGAAAAAAAACCCAGATGTGAAAGCGACTGACTGACCACCTTATATTGATTGCGCCCGTATGAAGGCTTCCTGGAGTTCTCCCCTTTCCTCCTTACTCCCCTCCTCCACCTTACCCCTTACCCATACCCCTTACCCCTCCCACAACCCCCCTATCCCCCCACCCCCCTTCTATTATTTCCGGCCAGATTCTTTATTACTTTCGTTGTGCGAGAGAAGTTCCCGCTACTCCCTGCACCTGGGAGTCTATATGACCCACAGAGGAGGGGGAGGAGGAGGAGGGGAAGGAGAAGGGGAAGGAGAAGGAGAAGGAGAATTGGCAATAAGGAGGAAGTAGAGAGAGAGAGAGAGAGAGAGAGAGAAACTGGTAATAAAGGAATTATGACGCGGTAGTACTCGTGTGTTCACTGTCTCGTAATCTTACATAGCATCAAGATGAAGTCTCGAGTTCCAATAGGCAGCAGCTGATGTTATCAAATCTCCTCTGATTCTTCTCATCGTCGATGAAAGCTACTGATGAAAGTTACTTATTAAATGTTCACTGTTCGTTGCATGAACAGCGTGGGACGACCAATTTATCAATAGGAGTAATAAATGCGATCTGAATCGGGCGGTAGCGAGCACTGGTTTCAAAAGGTAGTGGGCTACTTAAAACTCCTTGTGTGTATACGTGTGTATATTAGGTATGCATATGTATATATTATATATATAATACATACACAAACACATTTTATATATATATATATATATATATATATATATATATATATATATTTTTCTACCAGTGCTACAAAAACTGATAAAAAACGAAAAAAATAAAAAAGAAACCTTGGGTATAGCAACGTTCCTTAAAATTTTGCAAATCCAAGAGTCATTTTATATAAAAAAAAAAATACTACTGAGAAAAGTACTTTGGGGTGCAATACCCATAAACAAATTGTATTTATGTACATAATCAAATTGGTAATTTGTTTTCTTCAAGGAATATCATGTTTGTGTATGGAGATTTGAATGCGACCAATATATATATATATATATATATATATATATATATATATATATATATATATATATATATATATATATATATATACTATATATATATATATATATATATATATATATATATATATATATATATATATTATAAGCTTTTATACTACACATCATTAAACTGAAATATAATAAAGTTCATATCGTTGTGTATTTGTAATATTTCTGTTGAATGTAGGGAGTATAAAAGCTTTTTATATATATATATATATATATTATATATATATATATATATATATATATATATGATAATATATATATATATATATATATATATATATATATATATATATATATATAATATATATATATATATATATATATATAAGCTTTTATACTTCCCTACCATCAAACTGAAATATAATAAAATACGTAACGAACCTCTCATTCGAGAGAGAGAAAATGGACTGAAGAAAAAAAGTGGATAAAACAGATCACGAAGAGGAGGGAGAGGGTATAATACGAAGCATAATTAGAACGATGTTGAAAAAAATCGCCGCTCGAGGGATGTACAAAAAACCGGCAAAATTCAACAGAGGACATAAAAATGGCCGTAAATGGTTTCGAAACGTCGGTGAAAATGTGGAGGAAATGTAATGTAATGTAAAGAGATGTGAAGTGAGGTGAGGGAGAAGAGATTTTAATAGGGTGAATCCGAATCACAATTGTATGATTAGCGAGACAGAGTCATGAAATGTAATAATTATAAAAAAGTGATAAAAAGGCAACTACATCTGACACCCAGGGTCCGTCAGGAGGAGAGTTCAAATACGGGGAATTATTTTTTTTTTTTATTCGGAATTATTTTTTTTTTATTCAAGAGGCGCAGAACGAGTTATGGGAGATAACATTAGGCAGAGGATAATTTAGATTATTTTTTTTTAATTAAATTCAAATTGCTGATAACACTAGGCACAAGATAATTTTTAAAAATTCTTTAAAAAATCATTAGGCACAGGCCCAGAAAAGTTTTGGGAGGGGAGGAAACATTAGGCAGAGATATTTGAAAATTTTTTTTTATGAAAATTAAAATTGCAGATAACACTAGGCACAAGATAATTTAGAAAATTCTTAAAAAATCATTAGGCACAGGCCCAGAAAGAGTTATGGGAGATAACATTAGGCAGAGGATAATTTAGATAATTTTTTTTTTATGAAAATTAAAATTGCAGATAACACTAGGCAAAAGAACTAAGGTAATTCTTTGGAAATCATTAAGCACATGAATACATTATGCAAAGGATAATTCAAATGATTTCTTTTATGAAAATTCAAATTGCACGTAACTCTAGGCAGAAGATAATTTAGAATAATCTTTGAAAATCCTTAGGCACACGAAACTACAAATAAAAGATGACACTAACACTAGGCACAAGATAATTCTTTAAAAATCATTAGGTAACACTGTTCAAAAGATAATTTAGAAAAATCTTTGAAAATCATTAAGGACACGAAACTACAATATAAAAGATATCGTTAGCAAAGCATAATTTATAGTATTTCTTTGAAAACGATTGGCTATATGATAAAATTACAAACAAAGACGCCATATCTAGTAAAAAGACAATATTTAATATCTTTGAAAATAATTGGTGATAAGAAAATACAAAGTAGATTCTTAGGTCAGAGGACAATTGAGTTTTTTTTTTTTTATGAAAATTCAAATTGGAGATAACACTTGGAACAAGATAATTTAGAAAAATCTTTGAAAATCAATAAGCACACGAAACTACTAAAAAAGACATCGTTAAGCAAAGCATAATTTAAATGATTTCTTTGAAAACGATTGGCTATATGATGAAATCACAAACAAGAGGTCATATCCAGTAAAAAAATACACAGAGATGGACAGACACACACATAAGCGCACAGACTACAAAACCATAGACCGTAAACAAACATACACACACACACAAACACACACACACATACACATATCCCAGACGACGCGTCGTACGTAACACACTAAACAACCCAAGAGCAAAAAAAAAAAAAAAAAAAAAAAAACTAGTCGGGAGATCGACTGGCGTTATATGTAAACCGGAGAGAGAGAGAGAGAGAAGAGAGAGAGAGAGAGAGAGAGAGAGAGAGAGAGTGTGTCTCCTGATAGGCGGAGATAAGACATGCCTGCACTTTCTTCCTCTGGGTTACACGGACCTCAGAGAGAGAGAGAGAATCTATATACCTCCTTCGAGCGGCTTCTAAATTAAAATAAAAAAGAAAAAAGAAAAAAATTATTCTGGAATGCATGAAAACAAATCTGATTACTGTGGAAAGAGAGAGAGAGAGAGAGAGAGAGAGAGAGAGAGAGAGAAGAGATGTTACAATTATACTCAGTAGTCTGCGGGTTGGTTATAGATGCCATGCCACAAAAATCTCCGACCATCTCTCTCTCTCTCTCTCTCTCTCTCTCTCTCTCTCTCTCTCTCTCTCTCTCTCTGTTTAGTAATAACCAAAATCCTCGACTCTCTCTCGCTCTCTCTCTTCTAGATTACTAATGAGAGAGAGAGAAGAGAGAGAGAGAGAGAGAGAGAGAGAGAATATCTCCAACCGAAAGCGATCCGCTCTTATCGTCTCGTCCAACGGCTCCCGCCCGCGTCCCATCTGCATTCGCAGACGAACCGACCTCGGACGGACGGAAGGAAAGGAAGGAAAGGGAAGAGAAGGGCACGCGCCCTTGCAACCAGATCCGCCCGGCGTGACCTGAGCCCCGTCGGATCCACTTCGGGGAGGGGGCGCGATCCAACACCCAGACAATGGGCGGTTATTGATTCTCCTTTATTGCGTTCGGGAGGGATCGTGTTATCGGTGGAAATGGCTTTGATACGACATGTTCGCTTTCGGGGGTGGGGCGCTGGGGGGCTGGGGGAGGGCCAGAGGAAGGGAAGGAAGGAGGGAAAGAAAAGTTTCTTTTTTTTTTTATTTTCACTCTCTCTCTCTCTTTTTTTCTTTTGGGGGTGATAGATTTATCGGAAGAACTAGCGGTAATACCGGTACCACCCATTTTAGGTCTCTCTCTCTCTCTCTCTCTTTGGAGGGGGGCGGGGGGTTGCATATCTATCGGAGGCGCGTCCGTCCAGCGTTGTACCTACCGGTACCGTCCGGCTCAGCTGGTACCTACCTGTACCGGTGGTGGTTTTACCGGTAGCAACCTGTAGGGAAAGTTTCTCTTCTCTCTCTCTCTCTCTCTCTCTCGCTCTTCCTCTCTCTCTCTCTCTCTCTCTCTCTCCATCTCCTTTTTTTTTTTTTTGTGACAGATCTATCAGAGGAACGTCCAGCAGCATCTGCGGCTACGCCGGTACCAGTACCGTACCGGTATACCGGTACAGCAGGTACCTGTACCACCACCTAGGTCATCCTCCCTCCTCCCCCTCCTCCTCACCCTCCTTTGCTTTGATCACCAAAATTGCTTGGAAATATCAGACACACCAAAGAAGAGAGGTGAGTCTTCTTGTCTCTTTTGTTACGTAGAGAGAGAGAGAGAGAGATTGAGAGAGAGAGAGAGAGAGAGAGAGACGCCCGTCGTGATGAACGGCAAAAGTTACCGGCGAAGATATATATATATATATATATATATATATATATATATATATATATATATATATATATATATATATAATATATGCATATCTATGATATCACAATCGTCGTCGCCGGCGGTGCAAGTTTTGAAGGAAGGACCCGCCAGTAATGAGATCAAGGCGCCCTGTGGAACTGTTGCGTGCGTGCGTGTGTGTGTGTGTGTGTGTAAGGCACGCGTTGCGAAAGTTTTTGCTCTACACAATGCAAATGACAAATATGTTAATTAACGGTAGATATGAATAAAAAGTTTTATAAATCTTGGGTTTGGAACTAAAACAAAACATTTCGAAAAAATATATAAAATATATATATATATATATATATAATATATATATATATATATATATATTTATATATATATACATATAATATATAAGTTTTCATCATCTCTTGAACCACCTTTTTAGAGGCTAATGTAAACTCCAAGGCAGTCTCACACACACACACACATACACACACACCACACACACACACACACACACACACACACATATATATATATATATATATATATATATATATATATATATATATATATATATATATACTTATTACCTAACATACTTACTCGAGAGTTTATTAAAATAATATAAACATAATGTTTTAATGTTTACAAGTTAAGTCAAATGATGACGACTGTCTTCTGTATAAAAAAAAAAAAAAAAAAAAAAAAAAAAAAAAAAAAAAGACTGGCGCAAATCCATTCTCTATTTACCGCCAATGAAATCCCAAACGTCACCACCAATTATTGACTGAGGCCGCGAATAACCTCATAAGCATCTGAATGGAAGACAAAACCCCCTCGACTGCATCTGCTAAAGAGCTAATGATTCTCGTTTATGGATCTTGACTTTCAGACCGAATCTATTAAGTTTGCCATTTCTCCTCATCCGAGGACATCTGGTATAATATTTCATTTCACGCGGAATGAAAATATAGCAAAAAACAAGGTGTGATCGGATTTCCAGCTTACGCGGGGCACACTCGAACCTATCAGATAGAAATGATTTATTTATGGATCTGCTGTTATGTATTTCATTTCGCACAGAATGAAAATAAAAGCAAAAAACAAGGTGTGATCCGACTTCCAGCTTACGCTGGGCACACTCGATTTTTCAAATAGAAATGATCGATCTATAGATCTGCTGTTTTCCATTTAAAGGGAGATACATGTTTTATTTTTACAGAATAAAATAACGAAAGGTGCTTACGTTACATGAAGAATTATTTCTAATGAATACATCATATACATTATATACACACGAGTAAAAACGTCATATACATGATATACACACGAGAGTATAATATGCATTAATTTACCCTACATACAAGTAAGTCTCATTTTGATTATCATAAGAATAAAAAGTGTATATTTCTTCTTCACTATCGATTCTTTAGTTTTCTATAATAGAAAACTATAGAGATGGCTATTTGCCTGTCCCTCCAATCATCATACATACCAAATTGCAGCCCTCTAGCCTCAGTAGTTTTTATTTCATTTAAGGTTAAAGGTAGCCATAATCGTGCTTCTGTAAACGATATGGGGCAGGCCACCACCGGGCCGTGGTCAAAGTTTCGTGGTCCGCAGCTCATACAGCCTTATACGCTGTACAGAAAACTCGATTTTTTTCTTTTTTTACTTTTCTAATTAAAATTGAATTTTCAGTTAAGTCAAGAAAGACATAAAAGATTCTGACCTACGCCAGAAACAGTCGATCTTATTAAAGCAATTTATTATAATAAAAAGATTCATTTGTCCTTTGAAGAATATAGAACTTTTATCTTCCTTTCCGTCTTTCAGTGTCTTTCACGTCTCATTACAAGACTATCACATCAAGCCTTGTAAAAGCAAATTCATAATGGAAAATTGAATTTTTAATGAGAAAATGTACCCAGATTTCTTTTCTTGCCAAAGCTGTTATAATATTTTTTCGCGACGAACCAATTTTCAAAAACCTGATATAGGAAGTTTAAAACTGGTTTATATGTGATTAAGCCTTTTCTGAAGGAAAAAAGGGGCAATAACTTAGTAAATAATATAAATATATATCTATAGCTATCTATATATATACTATATATGTGTATATATATATATGTTTGCATATATATTGTCGTAAACCAAAGAAACCATTTTCTTACAGCCAAGTTAGCGAGGGGAAAAAGAAAAAATGATTGCTATAAATTATATAATCATGGAAAGGCAATACAAATTTCATACGATTTTATAATACTTTACGGCGTATTAATATTATAACATAATAAGTTTGATATCTATTGAAGTCTGTCTATCGTGTCATCAGCTATTTTTGATGACTTGAAATCTGTTATCTTCTTGTTTTAAGTGTTTGAAAAATTCGCGTCATCTTGATATGTCCTAAGGACACGGGGCAATTGACTCAGAAGACCTCCATTTCAGACGAAAATAAGGACACTCGTCAGAGAGATAATATATTAATATTAGTCTGAAACGTCTAGTCTAGGCGTCGGGGGTAGCCATTGGCCATATTTACCCAAAACCTAACTCACGGTCGAAACCGTACGTGTCTGTCATTATCGGGCAACGGAGCTGACGGTTTGATATTGACGGATTGCATATTTTCCCTTCATTTTCCCCTTTCACCTACAGGGATGATTTACTTAGCGAGATCCTCATAACACATCTTGAAGACGTCATTTCCAACAACGATTCCTAAATGCCCCTAAATCTAAATGCCCCCCTGATGCCCGTCTCTCTACCCATCAAGTGACCGACTAAATCGCATCGGAGACTGATCTAGACTGATCGCTTTATATCTCTCGTCAGTCGTCGATGAGCGTTAAAAAAAAAATAAAATAAAATTGGCCCGCAGTGATTTCGGTCAGCAAGAGCTATTGGTGTTTCATTACGTGATTTCTTGGATCTCCCAACTTGTCGCGGGCACTTTTGGGGGCGTGGGGATGGGGGGTGTGTGAGAGAGAGAGAGAGAGGGGGGGTGGGAATGATAGATTATAGACGGTGCTTTACACCCCCTCCCCCCCTCTCCTCTTTCTCTCTCTCCCTGCATCAGAAATAATATATCCCTTTCGTCACCAGACTACTGGATTCGAATGACCCTCGGTGACAGTCCAGTCCAGACGGTAATTACACCTTGAAAAGCCAGAGGGTCCTTAAGCAGCCTCTATCTATCTTTGGGGTTTTTTAATAACACAAAGCACCCCCCCCCCCCCCCCCCCCCCCCCCCCCCCCCCCCTCCCCCTTTTCCCCACCGGTCTTGCGAAAGAAGGAGGGTGGAAAGATGGTTGGATAGTGTTGTCCTCAACGACGGTCCTTCGTTCGTGGGTTAATTGATTAATCGGGTAATAGAAAGCCTGGGTTAGTTGGACGAGGTTGAAATCATCCTGCGTTTCGTTTATTATTTAGTTGGCATAAGTTGCTTAGTATGCTCGCATCATTGCTTAAAGTGCGTATTGTTTTTTTTGTATGAATTCTCTCTCTCTCTCTCTCTCTCTCTCTCTCTCAACCTAATTATCAACCTTGCTCATAGGAATCAATTATATCTTGAATAACTAATTTTATCCATTGCTGCTTTCTTGGTCATTACTTTTCATATAACATCATTCTCTCTCTCTCTCTCATCTCTCTCTCTCCTCTCTCTCTCTCTCTCTCGAGCTCTCGCAGTAGAAATAACTTACATCTGCTTGTGTGAAAAAAAATCGCAACTATAATGCTTCCTAGTAGTCAATCATTTGTCTGTTTAATAATTAAAATTATATATATATATATAATATATATATATATTTTAATAATTATATATAATATATATATCTACATATATTATATATATATATATATATATATATATATATATTATATATATATATATATAACATCCTGTGAATATATATCTCTCTCTCTCTCACTGTCCTCGTCCTCTCTCTCTCTCTCTCTCTCTCTCTCTCTCAGCAACATCTCTTCGCTACAAACTTCGTCCAGTTGGTCAGCCTTCTTTTGCAAGTCCAGAATTTCCGTTCAAACTCACTTTTCCCTCTCGAGAGGTTCTCTTCAGATTTTATTATATCGGACAGAAACACCAGACGAGTTATTGTTGTTCCGGCGAATGCGTGAATATGTGTCACAAGAGTTATAATAATATTATCTGGGGGCATCGCCAGAAAGTTAGGGGAAGGTCTTTTGTGTCTTTTGAATATTGGAAAAAGGTATTGGCAGACGCTTCCAGAGTTTCAATCAAACTGGATGGTTTCCCAGGTGACGGAACAATACTGAGAGATCTAGAATAATTGCGATTGTGGAGTCTTTTGAACTCCTTGGAAATTTAACAGATACAGTTGTGTATTCTATACTCGACTTTATATTTGTATATTGTATATTACTGAGAAAATGTGTATTCTATATTCTCAGCAATACTACAGACGATACAGTTGTGTGTTCTGTATGAAACTGTAAATCGGTATATTCTGTAATTTATAGATTGTATAATTTCATATTCTATATCCTCGACAATATAGACGATACAGTGATTCGGTTTAGATTTCAGAAAAAATCACAATAAATTTCAGACATTAACAATAATTTTCAGAAATCAACAATAAATTTCAGAAATTAACAATAATTTTCAGAAATCAACAATAAATTTCAGACATTAACAATAATTTTCAGAAATCAATAACAAATTTCAGACATTAACAATAATTTTCAGAAATCAACAACAAATTTCAGACATTAACAATAATTTTCAGAAATCAACAATAAATTCAGATATTAACAATAATTTTCAGAAATTAACATTCCCCAACTCAAGAATGTATTTGACATTGCAATGTCAAGAATCAGACATGACATAATTTGTAATGACTGTTCATGCAAAATTAATATGAATGTTGCAAATTATGCTTATGGAAATGTAACATGAAAAATACATGCTTATATATACGTATGATATATATACGTGTAATACATAGTATACTATAGAATGTATACTATGTATTACACGGATATATGGCATACGTATATATAAATTAAGCATGTATTTTTCTATATATTTATATATATATATATAAAATGTCTGTATTTATGTATATTTACGTATATGTATGTGTGTGTATTTGGGTGTATATGTATCCATATAGGTACGTATAATAAGGTCATTTATGTTCCTGTCACGATAATAGGTCACTTACACGGTTACGGTAATAACAGCAATTTCACTCACTGGAGGCCAAAAATGCCTGTGCAGTTACGTAACGCGAATTACGTCAATCAGATCGAGCGTTCAGTCGAAAACGGCATAAAAAAAAAAAAAAAGTAAATCTGTCCCAAACAACTTCATGCAATTGCGTGCACTCGCGCAAGCTAACAGTTTTGATATAAACCAGCTCATTTATAAGGTCCTCAAAGGGAATCTATAGCGTTGCCTCTAATAACTGACCCCCCGCCAGCCCCCCCCTTAAAAAAAAAAGGAGGGAAAATTCCAAATAACCTGATTTCTAAACTGGGGTATTCATTACACCATTAATATCACGGGGAAAGCCGGCGCGCGTGATTGGGGACTAATAAATATTGGCTAATCAGCCGAGCATAAGTAATGCCAGCGGCGTTGTTTGTTGGTCCAGAGTGACCGATTGTTGGCAGCGCTGATGCCAATAAACATTAGCCAATTAAGCGGACGGACGGCGGCGTCCTACCCCCCTTCCCCCCCCTCCCACCTTCCCAACACCCACACCCTCCTCTCCCCCCCTAACGCCCCAAACTTATCCCCTACCCCAAGGCTACTTAAAACCAGCCGCCTACAGATCGCCTACTTTCAATGCAGTTACTTTCGGCATTTCTGTCGCTGATCTGAAAATGAAAGTTACTTTTGGCGTTTCTTTGCTTGATCTGCAAAATGAAAGTTACGTTTGGGGTTTCTTTCCTTGATCCGTAAATGAAAGTTACTGTCAGCATTTCTTGATCTGAAAATGAAAGTTACTTTCGGCCTTTTTTTATCTGAAAATGAAAGTTACTTTCGGCGTTTCTTGATCTGAAATGAAAGTTACTTCCAGCATTTATCTCCTTAATCTGAAAATAAAAGTTACTTTCAAACATTTCGTGATCTGAAATGAAGTTACTTTCAGCATATATCTCCTTGATCTGAAAATGAAAGTTACTTTCGGCATTTCCTCCCTAATCCGGAATGAAAGTGACTTTCGGCATTCTTTCCTTGATCCACAAATGAAAGTTACTTTTGGCATTTTTCTCCCTGATCCGTAAGTGAAAGTGACTTTCGGCGTTTTCCTTGTTACTTAAATGAAAGTTACTTTCGACGTTTCTTTCCTAGATCCACAAATGAAAGTTACTGTCGTCATATCTCTCCCTGATCTGTAAATGAAAGTTTTTCGTCTATCGTTTTCGATTGTCCCAGTTGTACGCGTCGAAAAGATATGTTATATACAGGTTCGTATAGTCTATCTTATTTCCTTATTCCAAACATATAATCTATTTACATCTCCGTCTCTATTAATTTGTCGATTCCTCTTTTTATTATAAATAACTGATCTACTCTTTTTGTACTTTTCATTACCTCCTGTAGTTTCTTTCCTGTTGGCTTATTCCTTATGAACAGGGCTCAATTTTCGAATAATAAAATAATAATAATAATAATTATAATAATAATAATAATAATAATAATAATAATAATAATAATAATAATAATGACATGCTCAAATGAAGGTTCGGTGTTCGTGATTCAAGAAATTCGCGCGTATCGCTAATATTAGAGGACGTGGATGCTTTTCCTATCTATATATGGAAGTAAAAATCTTGCGATAGTTTTGTTGTCATATTAGGCACTGACATTTAACAATCATTAGGATTATCAACTTCTCCACTGGAAATCAATGAATTCGTAGCTCAAAACCAGTGGTTTCCCAACCTTTTTTTTATTTTTGGGCCATGTCCCACCTGACCTCCAAAATCCTGATGGCCCCCCTGTGATGATATACTATTAAATTCTTATACTCACGTGGAGGAAGTCTAATAATCCATTAACTTGGTTTAAACATTCTCGAATTGGCCCCCTTAAAAATCAAATTACCCCGGGGGGGGGGGGGGGGGGGGGGGGGGGGGGGGGGGGGGGGGGGGGGCATACGCCCCACGCTGGGAACCAGTGCTCTAGACGGTTACTAATATTCAGAAGCCTGAATTTCGAGTCAGTGGCCCCTTTAGTGGGCTTGTCCCATTATGAAAAGGATTCATCATCTGAATTAATAATAATAATAATAATACCGACAACATATTATTTGAGAGTTCATAGAACGAAACGCAGGATTTCAACCTCGTCCAACTAAACCCAGGCTTCTATTACCGATTAATCCAATTCCCACGACGAAGGACCTCGTTGAGGACAACACTATCAACCATCTTCACCTCCTTTTTTCGCAAGACCCGTGGGGGAGAAAAGGGGGGGGGGGGGGGGGTGCGTGTTATTACCCTAAAGATAGATAGAGGCTGCTTAAGGACCCTCTGGCTTTTCAAGGTGTAATTACCGTCTGGACTGGACTGTCACCGAGGGTCATTCGAATCCAGTAGTCTGGTGACGAAAGGGATATATTTTTTCTGATGCAGAGAGAGAGAGAAAGAGGGGAGGGGGGGGGGCGGGGGGAGGTGTAAAGGACCGTCTATAATCTATCATTGGCCCCCCCCCCCTCTCTCTCTCTCTCTCACCCACATCCCCCCACGCCCCCAAAAGTGCCCGCGACAAGTTGGAAGATCCAAGAAATCACGTAATGAAACACCAATAGCTCTTGCTGACCGAAATCACTGCGGGCCAATTTTATTTATTCTTTTTTTAACGCTTATCGACGACTGGACGGGAGATATAGAGCGATCAGTCTAGATCAGTCTCCGATTGATTTAGTCGGTCACTTGATGGGTAGAGACGGGCATCAGGGGGGGCATTTATGAATCTTTGTTGGAAATGACGTCTTCAAGATCTATCGTAAGGATCTCGATAAGTAAATCATCCCTGTAGGTGACGGGGAAAATGAAGGGAAAATATGCAATCCGTCAATATCAAACCGTCAGGTCCGTTGCCCGATAATGACACGTACGGTTTCGACCGTGAGTTAGGTTTTGGGTAAATATGGCCAATGGCTGCCCCGACGCCTAGGGTAGACTTTTCAGACTAATATTAACGTATTATCTCTCTGACAAGTGTCCTTATTTTCATCTGAAATGGAGGTCTTCTGAGGCGATTGCCCCGTGTCCTTAGGACATATCAAGATGACAGAAATTCTTCAAATACTTAAAACAAGATGGTATATTTCAATAAGACATGAAAAATAGTTGATTAAACGAAAGATAGACTTCAATAGATATAAAACTTATCATGTTATAATACTAATAGGTCGTGAAGTATTACAGAACCGTATAAAATGTGAATTGCTTTTCCCAGATTATATAATTTATGGCATTAATTTTTTGTTGTCTTTACTTCCTCTTGCAAACTTAGCTGTAAGAAAATGGTTTCTTTGGTTTAAGACACTATATAAGCATATATATATACACACATATATATAGTGCATATATACATAAAAGTAATCTCTGCCATGTCTTACCATCGTCTATAAATCATCCACTTTTTAAGTAGGAAATAATTCCAGTGCAGAAATTGCAATCACCCTCACATATAACAAAGCATCAATAACCGTTTAGAAAAGCAATGATCGTTAATATAAGCAGGAAGATGGTACAAAACAGCCTTTCAAATAAGACGAATAATTAGATTAATTTCAGTTTGACAGACAAACTCTTTCAGTGAACAAGAATCAATAAGATTTTATTGTATTTGTTATAAAAATTTGGCTACAAATTCCAGCACTGGGCTACTCTCACCCATTGGGCGCTCAGAGGGTAGAAAAAAAAAAAAAAAAAAAAAAAGGAGTTGGAGAAGATGAACAGCAAGATGGAAGGCAGGAACTAGGAACGGAAGTAGAGCCAAATGCCGACAATATCTAGTGATGCTACAGTGCACCACGTGATGCCCACTGACGGCGCTAACCATTCCTGTAAACGATAAAATAACCCACGCTCAAACATTTCCCCTACGAGTCTCGGAGAATCTATCTGTCTGTCTACCTGTCTGTATCCGTCCGTCCGTCCGTCTGTCTGTTTTATGCCCATCATAACCCTCTCCCGCCTTCCCCACTCCTACTCCCACCCTCCTACGCCCACCCCGCCCCGCACACCCCCCACCACCGTCCCCGCCGAGCGCTTTTATGTTTCTTTTATGTAACTGAACAGTGAGTTCAACCGCTGTATAATTTGAGATCTGCCGAAGGAGAATTAATGATGAATACTTCTTTTGTTGCCAAATTCTTTAGTAGCGGGGAGCAGAACTCAAGGTATAACAGAGAGAGAGAGAGAGAGAGAGAGAGAGAGAGAGAGAGGAATCAGCAATAACTGTGGCATAGTCGTAACAATGCTGTGCCAGCGGCAGAGAGAGAGAGAGAGAGAGAGAGAGAGAGAGAGAGATTTCGATATAAGCAATAATAACTGTGCCAAATCCTTCAGCAAGAAGAACAAAGATGAGAGAGAGAGAGAGAGAAACTTTCGCTATAAGGCAATAATTGCTCTATCGCATCGCTGTAACAATACGGCACCATTGGTTAACACAAAGTTATGTCCGAGAGAGAGAGAGAGAGAGAAAAACTCACTCTCTCTCTCTCTCTCTC
The DNA here is from genome assembly GCF_015104395.2 of Macrobrachium nipponense. Classification (NCBI taxonomy): domain Eukaryota; kingdom Metazoa; phylum Arthropoda; class Malacostraca; order Decapoda; family Palaemonidae; genus Macrobrachium; species Macrobrachium nipponense. The sequence continues at coordinate 84,125,438 of NC_087211.1, read as the reverse complement.
TCTCCTCTCTCTCTCTCTCTCTCTCTCCTAGCAATAATAATAATAATTACAATATTCTTGCCAAATCACCACGCTAACAATACGGTCTCCCCCGTGAGGACGATGTCACACAAAAGGCTCCATATACTATATATATAAATGTGTGTGCAGAAGAGGTCCGGGAGGCGCCCTTTGTAATCCCTCCAGATCCTAAAAGGATTAAGATTTAAGAACTGAGGACGCTGGAGGATTCGACAGAAGACTGAGGAAAAAGGAGAAGAAGAAGAAGGAGAAGGAGAAAGCGCTTCCTACAGCCGTCTCTGGCATCATTCTGTCCATTACGATCGAGTTACGACTCAATTGTATGTGTCAGGATAATTCAGGAGGTAATTCATACTTACGAATACCATTTATTTTTTGGGTGGGGGGGGGGGGGGGGTTGGGGAGGGGGAAGACAAGTCTAGTTTAGCGGTCTTTCAGCCTTGCTTAAGTCTGGAAGAGGCGAAGATTTCTCCAGCCGTGAATGCGCAATGTCTTGTGTCTAATCATATATTTCGCGACGACTATCGCGGTGCAGAAATATCATCAATTTTGCACGACTATCGCGGGTGCAGAAATATCATCAATTTGCTTATATATATTAGATAGATATATATATATATATATATATATATATATATATATATATATATATATATATATATATATATATATATATATATATATATATATATAATATATATATACTATATATATATATATTATATATATATATAATATATATATATATATATATATATATATAGCACTTCAATCTACCCTTCTAACATTATTTCTTTCGATTATTCGCCCAATTCATTCATCTTTTCGAAGCTTTATTTTTCACTCCTAAACCACCGACATTTAAACCTTTCAAACTTGTTTGTTTTAAACTTTTCAAAACTGCTTTTTTTAAACATTTCACTCTTGTGTGTTGTAAACTTTTAAAATATGTTTTTCTTAAACCTTTCAGTGTTATGTTTCAAACCTTTCAAACTTGTATGTTTAAAACTTTTCAATCCTGTGTTTTAAACCTTTCAAATTTGTAAGTTTTAAACCTTTCAAACCTGTATTTTTTAAACCTTTCAAACCAATATTTTTCAAACCTTTCAAACCTGTATTTTTAAACCTTTCTAAGCTGTATATTTTTTAACCTTTCAACCCTGTATGTTTTAGACCTTTTAAACCTGTAGTTTATAAAACTTTCAAACTTGCATGTTTTAAACTTTACAAACTATTAAATTTTAAACCTTTCAAACCTGTATTTTTTAAACCTTACAAACCTGTATTTTTCAAACCTTTCAAACCAATATTTTTTAAACCTTTCAAACCTGTATTTTTCAAACCTTTCAAACAAATATTTTTAAACCTTTCAAACCTGTATTTTTTAAACCTTTCAAACCAATATTTTTTAAACCTTTCAAACCTGTATTTTTCAAACCCTTCAAACTTGTATTTTTTAAACCTTTCAAACCAATATTTTTTAAACCTTTCAAACCTTTCAAACCAATATTTTTGAAACCTTTCAAACCTGTATTTTTCAAACCTTTCAAACCAATATTTTTTAAACCTTTCAAACCTGTATTTTTCAATCCCTTCAAACTTGTATTTTTTAAACCTTTCAAACCAATATTTTTTAAACCTTTCAAACCTTTCAAACCAATATTTTTCAAACCTTTTAAACCAATATTTTTTAAACCTTTCGAACTTGTATTTTTCAAACCTTCCAAATCTGTATTTTTCAAACGTTTCAAACCTGTATTTTTTAAACCTTTTAAACCTGTATGTTTTAATCCATCACGACTCGCATTCTCTTGTGAACGAGGTGTATCAGAAGAAGTATACAATGTCGCTCCATCTCCAAGACAGTGAGACTGATTTTGTAGATAGAGCAGGAACGCGGCTCTTAAGAGCTTGAATCTCATTTCAGATTAACTCATTATATATCTCCAGAGGGCTGTTTTTTGGCGTCTACATAACTCCCTTGGGGACAGATATTCACCCCTGTGTCTTGTCTCGTGTGTAAAAGAAATAAGTAAATAAGAAACTTTCAGCCATGGTCCGGTGGTGGCCTGTCCTATATCGTAGCCAGAAGGACGATCATGGGTTAATTTAACCTTGAATCAAATAAAAACTACTGACGCTAGAGGGCTGCAACTTGGTATGTCTGATGACTGGAGGGTGGAAGATCAATATACCAATTTGCAGCCCTCTAGCCTCAGTAGCGTATAAGATCTGAGAGCGGACAGACATTTGAACAGAAAAAAGTACGGACGGACAGACAAACCAAAACTCAATAGTTTTCTTTTACGAAAACTAATAATTCTGAATTCATGAATGGAAAATTCCATAGAGTAAAGAGTTCTTATGAGGTAAAAGCCTAGAATCTTATACGCACTTTTTACCGCGATTATTATAATGATAATATATTTGATGATTTCTGTATGAGCACTGCAAATTTGAAATGTGACAGTATGGTATATGACGCTGGTGACGTATGAGAGAGAGAGAGAGAGAGAGAGAGACTTGAACTACGACAATGAGAAAAAAATGTGAGAGAGAGAGAGAGAGAGAGAGAGAGAGAGTTGAACTACGACGATGAGAAAAAAATGTGTGTGAGAGAGAGAGAGAGAGAGAGAGAGAGAGAGAGAGAGACTTGAACTACGACGATGAGAAAAAAATGTGAGAGAGAGAGAGAGAGAGAGAGAGAGAGAGACTTGAACTACGACAATATACGACAATATATGAGAGAGAGAGAGAGAGAGAGAGAGAGAGACCTACCTTACCTTACCTTACATCTTGTTCGGGTTGCCCCAGGTCCCTCAGTGTGAGGCACCTCTAATGTCTACCAGAGAGTTGCTAGTACATCTTCCGGTATATTTTGCATCTTCCAATCTTGGATGGTCTGGGATGCAGTTTAGATATTTGTCGAGCTTATTCTTAAACACATCTACGCTCACTCCTGATATATTCCTCAGATGAGCTGGCAACGCCATTGAATAGACGGCTGCATTATCGATGCTGGTGCGTAGTGGATTAATGTCCTGTGTGCTTTCCTTATTTTTCCTGGTATAGTTTTTGGGCACTATTTAATCTACCTCCTGCTTGCTCTTTCTGATATTTTTAGTTCCATGATATTTTCTGCTATTCCTTCTATCTGTTTCCATGCCTGAATTATCATGTAGCGTTCTCTTCTCTTTCCTCCAGACTATATAATTTTAAGAATTGTAGTCTTTCCCAGTAGTCCTAGGTCCTTAACTTCTCTATTCTAGCTGTAAAGGACCTTTGTACACTCCTCTATTTGTGCAATATCCTTTTGATAGTGTGGGTACCATATCATATTGCAATATTCAAGTGGACTACGAACATATGTTTTATAAAGCATAATCATGTGTTCAGCTTTCTTGTTTTGAAGTGCCGTAACAACATTCCCATTTTGCTTTACATTTTGCCAACAGAGTTGCTATTTGATCATTGCATAACATGTTCCTATTCATCATCACACCAAGGTCTTTAACTGCTTCCTTATTTGTGATGGTCTCATTATTAGGTCCCTTATATGCATATAGCTTTCTTTCTCTGTCTCCATATTTATTTGATTCAAATTTATCAGAGTTAAATACCATCCTATTTACCTCTGCCCAATCATATACTTTGTTAAGGTCTCTTTGTAGAGCGTTCCTATCTTCATCACAAGTAATTTCTCTACTTATTCTTGTGTCATCTGCGAAACTACTCACTACGAATCCTTCACATATTGTCTATGTCTTCAATCATAATAACAAACAGTATTGCAAGCTAACACCGTACCTTGCGCACACACCGGATATTACCTTGACTTCATCCGATTTCTCGTCGTTTGCAATAACTATCTGTTTTCTGTTGTGTAAAAATTCTTTTAACCATCTTCCTACTTTATCCACGATATTGTGTTTTCTAATTTTCTTCGCTAATAATATTATGGTCTACTTTATCAAAAGCTTTTGCAAAGTCTAAATAAACCACATCTGTTTTTCATTTCCGCTTTTCATATTTTTGAATATGTTCTCACGGTGGACTAAACAGTTGGGTTTGTGTACTTTTTCCGGGTACGAAACCATGTTGTCCTTTATTAAACAAATTATTTTTTATTAAATGTTTCATAATATTTTTCTTCATTACCCTTTCATACACTTTCATAATATGTGATGTTAGACTCACAGGCCTATAATTACTTGCCTCTAGTCTTGATCCACTTTTGAAAGTAGGGGTAAATATACGCTAATTTGTGCTCATCATATATCTTGCCTGTATCTACACTTTGTCTTAATAATATTGCAAGTGGCTTTGCGATAGAATGAACTACTTTCTTTAACAAAATAGCAGGAATTCCCATCAGGCCCTGCAGCAGCTCCATTTTTAATTTTCATTAATAGCCTGCACAATATGCCAGCTTCATTAATATCTATGTCAGCTAAATATTCACTATTTTCATCCCTTACTTCTATATCATTATCTTCATATCTATTCTAGGGGTGAATTCTCTCTTATATCGTTCTGCCAGTTATGTTTGCAAATTTCCATTTTTCATTCGTTAATCTCCCTTCAATTCTCAGAGGGCCTATTTATATTCTTCTTTTATTCATCTTTTTTCTTCGCATATGAGTATAATAGCTTGGGGTTTTGCTTGATATTTAATAGGGTTTTTCTTCCAAGTCCCGTTTTTCATTTTCTTTTGATTGTATAATCTTTAGTTCTGCATTTTCTATCTTACTTTTTAGTTCGCTATAACTTTCCATGCATTTTTTTCTTTTGCAAGACCTTTTTTCCACTTTCTGATTTTCTGGAACAAGATCCTTCTGTCTCTTGGTATGCATGAATGATGTTTACTTTTCTTCTTCGGTATATATTTTTCCACTATGTTTTCTCCAATATTTTATATAATATCTCCGTATTTACCCTATGTCATCACTTACGAAAATGTTTATCCCAATCTTTGTTTAATTCTTCATTAATTTCTGACCATTTTATATTTTTTTACTGTAGAGTTGTATTTTCCATATCCTTCCCACTTTCATTTCTTGCTTATCTCTATTTTCACTTGCTTTGGATGAACTGTTAATTCTATGAACATTATGGTCTGAAATATTCGCATTATAAACTATTATTTCTTTAACATAATTCATCCGTTCGTTCAAATACTAGGTCTAAAGTATTTTCCTTTCTTGTTGGCAGGTGATTTATTTGTTGAATGTTGTATTCTAGTAGCATATCTATAGCTTTTCAAATTGCCTCTTATCTTCTGCACTACTATTACTCTCTTTTTTATATGTATAAGTACACACAATCAATCCTATTCGTTCTTTCCATTCTACGAAAGGAAAGTTGAAGTCACCAGATAGGAGAATAGTCCAGTCCTTGTGATTTCTACATATATCATCCAATTTTTCAATTATTAAGTCAAACTCTTTAGTATTAGGAGGTCTATATATTACTTGTTTTCATACAATTTTTCAGATTCAAATTCTACCGCTATTAGTTCACATTCTGAGTTACTATATTTCTCATATATTTTTCCTTGTTTTTTTTGTCTTTCCATATATTGCGGTTCCCCCTTGATTCGCCTATTTTTTCTATCTGATCTATAAGTTTGGAACCCTTTTATTTGATCATCATTCCCAGTCTCTTGGGAATACCAGGTTCACTTATATTCATTATATCTATTTTCTTTTCATTTTGGGTTAGTTCTTCTAAGTACTCTATTTTTCTTTTTGAGTTACTCGTAACTAACCCTGCGCATTCATCACTATGATGGTTTGCGTGTTTTCTCCTTCATTTAATACTGGTAGTAATAAGGAGTTTTCCCATGTCTCTTTCCTGTTCTGGTATGTTGTTCTTTTTTTCATTTCCAGAAATTCTGACATTAAAAATCCAACTTTTCCCATAATATTTGATCTTCCATTCATCATAATTATTCATTTTGTGTCTGAATCTGCAATTTTCTCCCGTTTTCTGCAATATCCTCTTGCATAATAAATACAGTTATTATCTCTTGAGTAGAATTTCGGAGCTGATGCTTTGAAATTTTTTTGCTGACACCTCTGCATATCTCATTGTGGTTTGCTTTTCTCTTTTACCTGATATTCTTGATTTCTCTCTTTATTTGTTTACTTCTTATTTTGGATTTTATTACTTGGTTGGTTATATTTGATTATGATTCATGGCTACAGGGTGCATATATTTGCATTTTTGTCGAACTTACATCCTTTTCCTTCTTTTAGGTTTTACTATATTTTTGGATGCAGATCTCTGCAATCATCCCCATATCCATCTAAGTATTGCACATTTACCATATAGTCATAGTTTTTGACATATCTTAGGATGTTTTGTAGTAACATCTTTCTCCAAATCTGCAATTCCCTCTTTTCAAAAGGTTGCAGATTTTGTCTTTCTTGTCTATTTTTCCTCTTTCCCGTCATTGTATAGATCTGGGTAGAGCCTCTTCGGGATTTGCTTTTCTGTTGTCATATCGTAATTTATTTCTTCGTAGGTATGCTGCTTTATTGCCTCATATGATAGTATCAATGATATCTCTGCATCCATACTTTTATCTTGTTCTTTGTTTTCCCTTATTTTTTCTGTCATTTCATTTTTGTTTACTTCTCTTCCGTTTTCCTCTTCTTCTTTTTCTCTTCTTCTTCTTCCTCTTCCTCTTCTTCTTCATCCTCAACTATTTGTACATTCAATCTTGATTTAATAACATTGTCTATCCATGATAGACATGTTGAACAAAAATTCTTGTATCTTTTTCTCAAATCTTGATTACCTCAGCACACTGTGGATGGGTCGGAATGTTTGCATGCAGCACATTTCTGATTAGGTTTTGTGGATTGACTATGCTATACCAAACCTTACACATTTGCATGCTTTTGGCATTCGTTTTTCCTAATGCATCAATTAGGATATTCACAAGATTCACCTTATTCATTTTCTTTGGTCGGAATATGTTGGTTTATGTATATTTTCTTTATGAGTCTCTTGACCACTTGGATTTTATTTGGAACTTCTTCAATTATTTTCAAGATGTTTTCATTAGATTTGTTCAGTTTGAAGGATTATATCCTTCTAATATATCTATGAATGCTTTTGTATCTTTTGGTTAGGACTGTTGCTGATTTCATAGATGAGAAATGCCAGTTCCCTTCCTGCTACCTCATCGTATTGCGAATCTGCTAGACCCGCCAAATTACGCCACCTCTTCCCGCAGTTGGAACTTACTGCCATCTTGTTCTGATTTATAGTATTACACTTGATAAACGGAACTTTAGAAGACGCTTTATCCTACTATTTTCACACTAATCTTATCACCGATAGTTCACGAACACTTCTAGATATTTCTCAATTCTAATCGTATGTTAAACTTGTGATATCTGTTGATTAATCTGACTTCACGCGGGTACGACTCACCAAGCAAGATGGCTACTTACGGGAGAGAGAGAGAGAGAGTTGAACTACGACGATGAGAAAAAAATGTGAGAGAGAGAGAGAGAGAGAGAGACTTGAGCTACGACAATATAAGAGAGAGAGAGAGAGAGAGAGAGAGAGAGAGAGTAGAGAGAGTTGAACTACGACAATATAAGAGAGAGAGAGAGAGAGAGAGAGAGAGAGAGAGAGAGACTTGAGCTACGACAATATAGAGAGAGAGAGAGAGAGAGGAGATAGTTGAGATAAGATAAATGAAAAAACTGCGACAGAGAGAGAGAGACAGAGAGAGAGAGAGAGAGAGAGAGAGAGAGAGAGACAGAAACAAGTCTTGTATTTTCACATTTGACAAAAAAAATATTGAAAATAAATAATAACGGAGGGAAATCCACATAATTAGCGCTCCTCACACCCCTTCAAAAAAATAAAATAACGAAAACTAATAACAAGAAGTTCTCCCGTAACTCCACCGACCAATGAAAAATAAAAAAAAAATATAAAAATAGACAATTACAAATAAATAAAATAATTAATTTAAGAGCGAGAAATACTGCAGTCTTGCAACGTCATAATTAGCCAAACAAAAAAATAATAAAAAATAAAAAAAATATAAAAAATGTATACACGAATAACGGACGGAAAAATGCAACCTTGTGATGCCATAATTAGCCAAGAAATTATATAAGTATTAAAAATAAACTGACGAACAAAGTAGACAACAAGTTCTCCCGTATCATCATTATAAGACACCGAAAATATTACAAAAAAAAAAAAAAAAAAAAAAAAATATATATATATATATTATATATATACATATATATATATATATATATATATATATATATTTTTTTTTTTTTTTTTTTTTTTTTTTTTTTTTTAGAAAATAGCGGAGGAAACGCACTACCTTCTTAAAAGCTATAATTCCAGGCCAGGCCCCCTCCCCCGCAACAGAAAAAACAAATAAATTTAATTAATTAAGACATCGAAAATATTACAAATAAATTTTAAAAATATATATACATATTTAGAAAAAAAAATAGCGGAAGGAAACGTACTACCTTCTTATAATGCTATAAACCATATCACCTGAACCACCCACCCTTCAAAAAAAATTAATTAATTAATTAATTAATTAATTAAGGGGACTAGTATATATACCAAGAAGTTTGCCTCCCCCAACCCCCCTTCAAATAAATAATTAATTAATGTATAAAGGGGACGAGAAGATATACCAATAAGTTCCCCTCCCCAACCCCCGGAAAAAAAATTAAATAATTGATTAATACCAAGAAGTTCCCCTCCCCCAACTCAAAAAAAATCAATCAATCAATTAATTAATTAATTATTAAAGGGGACGAGTATATATACCATGAAGTTCCCCTCCTCCAAGCCCCTTCAAAAATATTAATTAATTAATTTATAAAGGGGACGAGTATATGTACCAAGAAGTTCCCCTTCCTCCCTCAAAAAAATTAAATATATTAATAAATTAATTAATAAAGGGGACGATTATATACCAAGAAGTTCCCCTCCCCCAAGGCCACCTCAAAAATAAATTAATTAATTAACCTCTAAAGGGGATGAGTATATACACCAAGAAGTTCTCCTTACCTCCACCTCATAAAATAAAAAATAAATAAATCACTCAATTAATTAATTAATTAATTAATTAATTAATTAATAAGGGGATGAGTATATGTATATACCAAGAAGTTCCCCTCCCCCACCCCCTCTTAAAAAATAATTAATTAATTAATAAAGGGGGACGAGTATAATATATATACTAAGAAGTTCTCCCGTAATTCCAGCAGGACCGGGTTCTCTCTCTCTCTCTCTCTCTCTCTCTCTCTCTCTCTCTCTCTCTCTCTCTCTCTCTCCTGCCGAATTCTCCCTTCTGCTGCTGCTGCTGTGGCCCGGGACACTTCACTTGTGTATCAGAGATGAGTATAATCGTATTATCTCCCTCATTAATTCCGCGAGAGTTGAAATTCTCTAATGTGGGAAGCGACCGAACAATGGGGAGGGGAGACAGAGAGAGAGAGAGAGAGAGAGAGAGAGAGAGAGAGAGAGTTGAATTGTAACAGTAAATAAGAAAAGGCTTGACAGAAAGAGGAGGACAGACAGAGACAGAAAGAGAGAGAGGGCCGAGGACATAAAGGAGAGAGAGAGAGAGAGAGAGAGAGAGAGAGAGAAATTAAATCGTGACAGTAAATACGCAAAAGTGAGAGAGAAAGAGAGAGAGAAGGAGGGCCAAGGAAAAGGACACAAAAGAGAGAGAGAGAGAGAGAGAGAGAGAGAGAGAGAGAGAGAGAGTTAAATTAAATCGCGACAGTAAATAAGTAAAAACGCGACAACGAGAGAGAGAGAAAGAAGAGAGAAAGACGGCCGAAAAGAGGGACACCACAAAGAGAGAGAGAGAGAGAGAGAGAGAGAAAAGGGGCCTTCAGACAACAACACAAGCAATCACTCGATCGTGAAGAAATCTCTTCTTCAAGCTGACCATCGGCCGCGGTGCGCTCTCCTGATTCCATTACGAGCGTCAATATGAGTCCGTAGGTAACCATGTGAAACTTCCCATATAGACGTTTACAACGAAGTTGAGGAGGAAGTGAAGACCTGAAGACAATAATGCAGAAATGAAGGAGACCATTATAGCAATTCCAATATGCTTTCAATTCCTCGAGATACGAACAGTCCCAACGAGGAAGGTACCTTGAATATGATTTTTTTTCATCACGAGAAAAAATAACTTGTAAACAGTTTACTAGATAAAAATTATTATTATTATTATTATTATTATTATTATTATTATTATTATTATTATTATTATTATTATTATTATTGAGAAAATCAACCTTATTCATATGGAGTAAGCCCATACTCTTGAAATTCCAGCCTCCAAACTGTATGGAAGTAACAGAAGTCTAGATATTATTATTATTATTATTATTATTATTATTATTATTATTATTATTATTATTATTATTATTATTATTATTATTATTAAGAAAATGAACCATATCCATATGGAACAATCCCAACAAAGGGCCACAGACTTAGAATTCAAGCTTCCAAAGAATATTAAGGTGTCCATTCACGAAGGAGAATATCCTAAATAAAATATTCATTTCTTTTTCATATATTTATTTCCTCTTATTCATCCACAAATATTTAGAATTTCGTTTTCACTTTCGCTTATAGGTATTTTTTATTTTCGTCATGACAAACAGCAGTGACTAAGTGAAATAAATAAGTAAATAAGTAAATAAGTAAAGTTTGAGATTCATTCATTCAGAGAAAATATCTTAAATGCAATTTGTTATCTTTCTCCTTCGTCAACAGATGAAACTTCAAAACGTAAAGAAAAAAAAAATATCAGAGATGAATAAATGTAAGAAATAATACTTTTTAAAAAATTAGCTCCACTGACCTAAACTTTACAAAAAAAAGAAAAATGAGTTACGAAGAATATTGAATTGGATGGAATAAAGCATTTAGTCCAAAGTCATTTTCTAGGCTTACTCCCCAAGTAAGCGACGATAGTTTTGTACATAAAATAAAAGAAACATTATCTGGCGTTTGAGTCCACTATTCAAGATCCAAGGCGATCAAGTCATTTTACTTACAAACCAGTCGAGTACTGTCAAACAAACTAGATGAAGTGAATTGTCGAGTAAACCAAATAAATAATATAAAATAAAAAATAAATAAATATGCTCCAACAAGCATTCACCTTTCATGGTCGACGTATAATTAATTCTAATATCAGTTCTGTTGAGACTCGAGGGAATAATTGCTCCTGGAGTTTTTTTTTTCTTTTTAGATTATTAGATTTTTTTTGGAAATTAATCCCAAAATGGATGCTGGAGTCATTAATGCTGATCTAGAGCGCCAATCACAGTTTCTCCCGTAAATGGGACCTTCCTAATTTGACAGACGTCCATTGAAAGATTATTGGAATCAAGAAGGGGGGGGGGGGGGGTTAAGGGGTTGTGGTTGGGGGAAGGGAAGGGGGGGGTGACGTTTTTAAACTGTTTTAACGAACTGCTCGTTGTTAAGTATATATAAAAAAATAAAGCTAAAATCCTAAAGGACTCTCTCTCTCTCTCTCTCTCTCTCTGTCTCTCTCTCTCTGTCTCTCTCTCTCTCTGGTGGATTTAACACTGCAGATGACGATCATATCTGAATCTTTGGCTCAATCAAGTCGAATTTTTAACCGGTGGTAATTGCTGAAGAGATATCTGCTTCGTAGGAGTACATCTATTATTATTATTATTATTATTATTATTATTTTATTTTATTAAAAGTAATGGCTACTTCAGCAGCATTACACTTGTAGAGATTCTTCTATTTTTGCGAATAGCGGCTTTTTCAGTGCTACTTAAACAGGCCAGTAGAGCGCCTATAGAGGTCATGGTAAAATACAGGGTCAAAATAGGTGTATATATTTGAATTTTACAGATAAACTATGATACCATAGTCATCAAAGTCATTAACGATTCTCTCTCTCTCTCTCTCTCTCTCTCTCTTTCTTAAAGCGAGCTTTCGTCTGGAGCTGCCAGACATCCTCGGGCTGGGAAGCTGAGGGTGGACTGATCTTGGTGCGGTGTCCGTCCTCCTTATATCTGTGGTGGACAGCAAGGGGTCTGCCCCATGCTTGTCTCCTATTGGCTGGTGGCGGTGAGTCTTGTCATTGGCTGCCTGAGCCAGGTCTCAAGCCACTTTCCTCGAACCGATGGTTGCGTTGCAGCATATCCTGCAGCCGCCTGGACCTCCTAAGCGGCGCTGTAACATTGATGGGCGTTGCGCTACGCTGTGGGACGTCACGGCTACTTTGATTTCCATCGGCTGCAGGATACCTCGTTCGGGGGCGTTGTCATCCATAGAGTTGTCATGATCGGTGGTGTCATTGTTAGTGGCAGGTCTTCTCATACTCGTAGGGAGGAGAAATTCTTCCTGCGTCGTATTCAGTGAAGGTTTTATTTGCTGGATGAGGAGCGCCTCCAGCAGGCGCAACCGACGGGCATCAGGGGCCTTCCCGATGACTTCGTGTTCTTTATGATGACATCTCGGGAGATGGCCTCGTGAGTTTTGGTGCGGGCGTGATTCTTTATAGCCCCCTCTTGGGCGTGGCACGAGAGTCTCTTCGACAGTCGCATGGTAGTCATACCTACGTAGGCGCCGCTGCATTCGCGGACTGGGCATGTATACTGGTACACTACATGCGTCTGCTTCAGGGGTTCTCGTACCTGTGGAGAGGGGTTATTTTTCATAATAAGATCGCGCGTCCTCCGATTCTGGTAATATATGATTAAGTCGATATTCTTGGTGTCGTCAGTCGGGGATACATTATCAGAAATAATTTTCTTGATGGCGTCCTCTTCTTCACGGTAATGGGAACTCATGAAGGCTTTGTAGTAGAGCTTGATATTATCCTGGGGGCGGGGCTGCGGGCTCTCACTACCGTACCATTTCTCCAGGGCTGTGCGGACTTCCTTGCTGATAAGTTTATTTGAAGTACCCGTTATTCACAAGTACTTGGGAGGCGCGGTCGAGTTCCTGGTGAGTGTCCTGCAGGGTCGCAGCATGGGTAGAGGGCCCCTCCTGACGAAGGCCCTGACGGTGGTGCTTTTGAATCTGGCGGGGCACTCGCTGTCTCCGTTGAGGCAAAGTCCTAAATTGGTTTTCTTTGTGTAGACTGAAGTACGAGACCGTCTTCCGTCTTGCTTACAAGGACGTCGAGGAAGGGGAGCCGATCGTCGGAGCTGCGTCGACTGTGTAATTCAGCACACTACACTGCTGAAATGCTTGACGGAGGGCTTCTACCTCATCCTCGGCGTCGACTTGCACAAAGATGTCGTCAATATAACGTCCATATCTGCGGGGTTGCTGCATCCTGGCGAAGACCCGTTCCTCCACGGTGCCCATATAAAGTTAGCGAAGAGGACCCCCAGTGGGGAGCCCATCGCCACGCCGTCCTTTTGGCGGAACATCTGGCCACGGTGGGTGGAGAAAGGGCCTTCTTCGTGCATATCTTGCGATATTCCGCATATCTCCAGCAGCGTACGGAGCGAGGCTTCCGCACAGCCCTGGAGAAATGGTACGGTAGTGAGAGCCCGCAGCCCCGCCACCAGGATAATATCAAGCTGTACTACAAAGCCTTCATGAGTTCCCATTACCGTGAAGAAGAGGACGCCATCAAGAAAATTATTTCTGATAATGTATCCCCGACTGACGACACCAAGAATATCGACTTAATCATATATTACCAGAATCGGAGGACGCGCGATCTTATTATGAAAAATAACCCCTCTCCACAGGTACGAGAACCCCTGAAGCAGACGCATGTAGTGTACCAGTATACATGCCCAGTCCGCGAATGCAGCGGCGCCTACGTAGGTATGACTACCATGCGACTGTCGAAGAGACTCTCGTGCCACGCCCAAGAGGGGGCTATAAAGAATCACGCCCGCACCAAACATCACGAGGCCATCTCCCGAGATGTCATCATAAAGAACACGAAGATCATCGGGAAGGCCCCTGATGCCCGTCGGTTGCGCCTGCTGGAGGCGCTCCTCATCCAGCAAATAAAACCTTCACTGAATACGACGCAGGAAGAATTTCTCCTCCCTACGAGTATGAGAAGACCTGCCACTAACAATGACACCACCGATCATGACAACTCTATGGATGACAACGCCCCCGAACGAGGTACTCCTGCAGCCGATGGAAATCAAAGTAGCCGTGACGTCCCACAGCGTAGCGCAACGCCCATCAATGTTACAGCGCCGCTTAGGAGGTCCAGGCGGCTGCAGGATATGCTGCAACGCAACCATCGGTTCGAGGAAAGTGGCTTGAGACCTGGCTCAGGCAGCCAATGAAAACAAGACTCACCGCCACCAGCCAATAGGAGACAAGCATGGGGCAGACCCCTTGCTGTCCACCACAGATATAGGAGGACGGACACCGCACCAAGATCAGTCCACCCTCAGCTTCCCAGCCCGAGGATGTCTGGCAGCTCCAGACGAAAGCTCGCTTTAAGAAAGAGAGAGAGAGAGAGAGAGAGAGAGAGAGAATCGTTAATGACTTTGATGACTATGGTATCATAGTTATCTGTAAAATTCAAATATATACACCTATTTTGACCCTGTATTTTTACCATGACCTCTATAGGCGCTACTGGCCTGTTTAAGTAGCACTGAAAAAGCCGCTATTCGCAAAATAGAGAAGAATCTCTACAAGTGTAATGCTGCTGAAGTAGCCATTACTTTTAATAAAGTATGCTTGAGGGAGGGTCTGCTTCTAAGTACACTAATTTATTATTATTATTATTATTATTATTATTATTATTATTATTATTATTATTATTATTATTATTAAAAATATGAACCCCACTCATATGAACAAGCCCAACAGAGTGCTATTGCCAAGAAATTCAATCTTCCAAAGAATATTATTATTATTATTATTATTATTATTATTATTATTATTATTGTTAATTATTATTATTATTATTATTATTATTGTTATTATTATTATTAATTCAGAAGATTGAGTAACAGTAGGCAATGGAAAAATACAGGAAGACTAGATCACGTATTAGAAAAAAAAACAGATAAATAAGTAAAATCAATCAATTAAAAAATTCCTCCATATCCTAGAATTCCCCCACATATTCCACCCTATCCTCTCTTTCCTCCTCTTCGTCCTTTCCCTCCTCTTTTTTTTCCTCCTCTTTTTCCTCTTCCCATGTGGGCCCATTAACACCCCATCCCTGCCTTTCGCCCCCGGGGTATGAGCGTCAACAGTAGCCGTCGGTAATTGTTACAAATCGAGCAGATAATTGCGAATCAAAGCCGGCCCATTGGAGCAGAACGCAAATCCCCAACACCGCCTTCGTCCGAGGCCTTAAAATCTCTCTCTCTCTCTCTCTCTCTCTCTCTCTCTCTCTCTCTCTCTCTCTCACCTCTTATTTTATCTCGCTTTGTCTAACACTTCTGCTAAATTTTCGTATGTTTCTCTATTTTGGTAATTGACTGTCACGATTTAATTCTCTCTCTCTCTCTCTCTCTCTCTCTCTCTCTCTTTGTCTAATCTTTCTACTCTTAAATTTTCGAATTTTTCTCTCTCTATTATGGTCAATTACTGTCATGATTTAATTCTCTCTCTCTCTCTCTCTCTCTCTCTCTCTCTCTCTGTTCTGTCCCTTTATCTCTCTCTGTCTCCTACTCATATAACCCTCTTTTTTCCTCACTCTATTCTTGTCTATTATTGTCACGATTTAATTCTCTCTCTTTCTCTCTCTCTTTTTTATTTTTTCTCATTTACGGTCAGAATTTAATTATCTCTCTCTCCTCTCTCTGACTTTTTATCATGTTAGCATATACTGTCACAATTTAATCTCTCTCTCTCTCTCTCTCTCTCTCTCTCTCTCTCTCTCTCTCTCTCTCTCTCTCTCTCTCTCTCTCACTTTTACTCATTTACTGTCACTATTTAACTCTCTCTCTCTCTCTCTCTCTCTCTGCCTTTTTATCATGTTATCATGTCACAATTTAATCTCTCTCTCTCTCTCTCTCTCTCTCTCTCTCTCTCTCTCTCTCTCTCTCTCTAATGTCATAATTAACTCTCTCTCTCTGACGTTTTTTACTTTTTATCTTTTTATCATGTATCATGTACTATCACAATCTTATGTCTCCTCTCTCTCTCTCTCTCTCTCTCTCTCTCTCTTTACACCGTTCGATCGCGCCCTCAATCTCCTTTCGCAATCTCGTAGCCTCGTAGTTTTGTCAGCTAATTTTCTTGCATATTATTTTTTTTTTATTCTGTAATTTTCTGTAACCACAGAGGTCGCGGATATAACGCAGACAATCCGGCGCGACGTGACGTTTTTCTCTATCCTCGGGAGGGGAGACAGAGCAGTCGGTGGTGATAATCTCTCTCTCTGCTCTCGTCTCTCGACATCTCTCTCTCTCTCTCTCTCTCTCTATTTTATTCATTTGCCGTCACATTTTAATTTACTCTCTCTCTCTCTCTCTCTTTCATTCATTTATCATCACAGTTAAATTTACTGTAACAAACAATACTAATCTCTCCTATCGCGTCTCTCTGCTCTCACTCTCTCGTCTCTCTCTCTCTCTCTCTCTCGTCACTTTATTCAGTTACCATCACAGGTGTTTAATTATTGTCATAATCGAATAATTCGCTCTCTCCTCTCGTCTCTCTCTCTCTCTCTCTCTCTCTCTCTTTTATTCAGTTACCATCACAGTTTAATTTACTGTCATAACCTAATTCTCTCTCTCTCTCTCTCTCTCTCTCTCTCTCTCTCTCTCTCATATTCATTCATTTACCGTCACAGTTTAATTTACTGTCATAATATCTCTCTCTCTCTCTCTCTCTCTCTCTCTCTCTCTCTCTCTCTCTCTCATTCATTTACCGTCACATTTGTTTACCAATAACATTAAAATTAATTCAATTCCCTCTCGTCTCGTCATCTATCACAAATATAATCCGCTTCTCTCTCTCTCTCTCTCAGCTCTGGCTCTCTCGCCTCTCTCCTCTCTCTCTCTCTCTCTCTCTCTCTCTCTCTTCTCCACTACCCGCTCTTTCTCTCTTTCTTCCTTTCTCATTTTCTATCACAATTTAATTCCCACCTCTCTCTCTCTCTCTCTCTCTCTCCTCCTCCTCCCCCTCGACGTAACATCATAATAGCGGCGGCGGTGGAGTATATCAGTGGATTTTGATATGTGTCACAGCCATCCGCCGCGGCTTACGTACGGCTCGACCTCTGAGGGCTTTGGTCGCCGGCCCTAGCGACCGATACAGTTATTGTAGCATTGTAGTGAGATTAAGATTAACTTCGGGTCGGCCGCGGGGCGTGGGAGAAGAAGTTTCACAAAGGGGGAGAGAGAGAGAGAGAGAATGAAAGAAGAAAAATGAGAGGACGTATGATTTTTGATTTTTTACAATTTGAATTTTTTATCTTAAATAGTTGCCGACATGTCGAAAACTTGTCGCACACATGTTGAATACATGTCATTGATGTGTTGCAATACATGTTGAATACATCTCCATGATGTCTTGCAAACATGTTGAATACATGTCAATGGTCTGTTTAATACATGTCAATGATGTGTTGCAAACATATTGAATACATGTCTCAAAAACTTATCACAATACATGTCAATGATGTTTGCAAACATGCTGAATACATGTCAATGATGTGTTGCAATACATGCTAAATGCATTTCCATGATGTGTTGCAAACATGCTGAATATGTGTCAATGATGTGTTGCAATACATGTTGAATACATGTCAATGATGTGTTGAAAACATGTTGAATACACGCCAATGATGTGTTGCAATACATGTTGGGAGCTTGTCATACACATATTGCTAACAGGTTGAAAACAGGTCAATGAAGTGTCACTAACCC
>NC_087211.1:84084447-84101947 GCF_015104395.2 Macrobrachium nipponense | reverse complement strand
TCCAGCAAACCTCTTCTAAGAGGTCTGAAGAGGATTGTTGGCGGCGTGGGTGGGGGAAGGGGGGGGGGGGGGTTGGTTGGAACTAAGACCCTATGTATACACATAGCAACGATTATGGCGTGGTGGATTCCTTTGCTCTCTCTCTCTCTCTCTCTCTCTCTCTTTCTATCTATCTCTCTATTTATCTATTTCTCTCTTTCTCTCCCTCTGCTCTTTCTCTTTAACTCTCTTTATCTTTGGGTATACGTTATTTCCAAGTAAAGTGAATTACTTATAGTACATATATATATATATATATATATATATATATATATATATATATATATATATATACATATATATATATATATATATATATATATACATATATATATATTATATTATATATATATATATATAGATAGATAGATATTCAAGGTTATCGTAAAACAACCAAAAACACTTCATATAACCTCGAAAAATAATCTAAATTAGGTAACCGCAAAATTTGAATTAAGATTTTAAAACTATATTTCAAAGTTTCAAGAAAAAAAAAAAAAAAAAAATTAAAAAATGCGCCGAAGTTTCTTCGGCGCAATCGCGTTTTCTGTACAGTGTATAGGCAAAGCCCAAGAAAACAGATCTATCATCAGGCTGTCTCGGTATAATGCTGTATGTGCCGCGGCCCAGGAAACTCTCACAGCCGGCCGTGGTGGCTTGTGTTGTTGCGTTGCCAGAAGCACGATTTTGGCTCATTTTAGCCTTAAATAAAATCTTAAAAATTAATGAGGCTAGAGGGCTACAATTTGGTAGTAGTTTTTAAGATCTGAGGGCGGACAGGGAAAAGTCCGGACAGACAGACAAATCCAGCACAATAGTTTTCTTTTACAGAAAACTGGAAAAAACTTATAAATAAAATCTGCTTGAGAATTAGCCCATGACGTCACAACACACTTACGTACAACAGGAAAAGATTATCCAACTAAAAGAATTTATTTTAGCAGTCTTAATCCTTTAGCAACCGCCTTCCTTGAATCTTAAAAGCTCACACGAATAACAAACAATAATCAAATTAGATTACAAACGAGATTCCAATTATTATTATTTTTATTATTATTATTATTATTATTATTATTATTATTATTATTATTATTCATATGGAACAAGCCCACCACAGGGGCCACTGACTTGATATTCAACTTCCAAAGAATATATTATTATTATTATTATTATATTATTATTATTATTATTATTATTATTATTAGAAGATGAACTCTCTTCATATCGAACAATCCTACCAAAGGGGCCAGTGACTTGAAATTCAAACTTCCAAAAATTATTATTATTATTATTATTATTATTATTATTATTATTATTATTATTATTATTATTATTCAGAGGATGAACCCTACTCATATGGAACAAGCCCACCAAAGGGGCCATTGATTTGAAATTCAAACTTCCAAAGAATATCAAGGTGCTCATTCGAAAGACGTAACAGAAGGCATTGGGAAATACAGAAAGACGTGATCACTTATTAGCAAAAAACAGACGAACCAACAAATTAATAAATAAATAAATAAAAATGTAATATAAAATATGAAAATAACAAAATCTCCTTTATTTCTTACTTTCAGGTCGTTCACTCCCAAAGCAATGATATCGAGTCAATTTTGCGTGAATAGGAAAATATGAATTACTACTGAGCGTCATTTGCACGAAATTCTGTATTGTATATATTTGAATGGTGGGAATTCCTGTCAGGATTGAATGGCACGATTCCTGATTCCTCCAGAGGCCAAATAGAGTATTAGAGTACTGGAAAAACATACGAAGAATATGCTAACAATAACAGTATTACATAATATTTACAAAGATAGATAAAATGCTGGGAATTACTAACCATAACAGTAGAAATATACATTATTAAATAATATATACAAAGATGATAAATTCTGGGAATTACTTACCATAACAGTAGAAATATACATTATTGCATAATATTTAGAAAGATGCATAAAATCTGGGAATTACTAATCATAACAGTATAAATGCATTAGTACATAATAATTACAAAGATGGATAAATTTTGGGAATTAAAATAATTTCTTTTTTTGAGAAAAACGTCACAGAAATAAATGTCCATTCCTGCTTTATTAGGGACAGAAATGTGAAATATTTGCTAATAAGTACACAGTAAATTTCTGGGAATTAAAATCATTTCTTTTTTGACAAAAACGTCACACAAGAAATAATGTCAATTTCTGCTGCATTAAAAATAAAAATTTCAGATATTCAGACCTTCCATTTTTCTGAAATAACGCCTCAAAAATAAAAATAATTTCTTCAAGGACACTAACTTTAGCAGAAAGAAATAATCATTAGCCAGGACCGCTGGTATAGTAGTTAGTGTCGTGGCATGCCAAGCAGGTGTAGCGGGTTCGCGCGTCTCCCCCATGAAGATGAAAAATCACAGGCTCTGTCTCGTGATCAGTTACTGTTGCATTGTGGCAGGTTGAACCCAACGTCCTCTGGAAGCATCAATTTCGGGTCATCGGCCCCTTTGGTGAACTTGCTCCATATGAATAGGTTTTCACTTCTAAATAATAATAATAATAATAATAATAATAATAATAATAATAATAATATACTTAAAAAATACCAAATAATTACAAATAAAACTTTTATTTCTGCATTGAGATAAAAAAAAAAAAGACGAGTAATCGAAATAATATTAATAAAGTTGTTAGCATGAATACCAGTTCCACACCCCCCCCACCCCCAAACCCCCCTGGCCCCCAACACTATCATCTCCCCACCCTACGTCAAAAAAAAATAAAAACAAATTTTAAATTTAAAATCATTCTTATTCGGAAACATCTTCCACACAACAGAGAAAATAAATCTATTCCTTCTGCATTGAAAGAGAAAGAGAGAGAGAGAGAGAGAGAGGGAGAGAGACGAATAATCGAAATCGTATTACTATAGCCTTTATCATTAATACCAAACCAGGCCCACCTCCCCCCCCAAACAACCTCTCCCCCCCCCCCCCCTTACCTCTAAATCCATCCTCGCCCCGCAAAAGGAAGCGGCGATGATTTGTGGCTGGTTTTGACACCCAGTCCAGGACACCCATTATCCCGAGGAGTGCAACCGTTCTGGGGGTGGGGGTGGGGTTTAGGGGGGGGGGGGGCCTCTTAGCCGAGGCGAAATCTTCCTTCGGGCGGAGGCTCCTAGGAAAACCCACAATCCTTCGAGGGGGGGAGGGGGGGACCACTCCCGGGAGGGGCGAGGCGGAAAAACAATCCTTGCGTCGCGCCAACGGAAGGAAGGAATTGAATTGTTGTTGTGGTGGGGGTCGTTAGTTCGTCCCGCGTCGCGCGTATATATATTCTCGCGCGCTCTCAGGGGCGATCCGACTGCATTTAGGCAGTTAATGGAATATTGTCTCCAGTGCAAACGCCTTCTCCCTCTCCCTCCCTCTCTCTCTCCTCCCCCTAAACCACCAGAGAGAAATGGAGAGATTGTATTAAGAGGCGAGATAACACCACCATCAGCATCAGCAGCAAAAAAAATTTTTTTAAAGATTTAAAAAAAAAACTATCTTCGATCTAGAAGAATTATGGTAATAAGAGAGACGAGGAAAGTAAGAAGGAAGGAAGGAACGTACGTGATGGAAATTGTAATCATGCATTTCGGAAACCTTTTATAGGATCTTTTTTTCCCCGCCCCAGAAAGAAGCTCTTAAAACCAGAATGGGAATTTCTTTGCCTCCTCCTTCGGCCCTCCCATCCCCTCTTCCCCCCCCCACAAAAAATAAGAGGACACGGCGGTCTTCGGTAAACTTTTCATTTCTTAATGATTTCTACCTGCTCGTTTATTGGCTGCCTTTCGTGACTAATATTGTATGGTTATTACGAATATTTTCATTTTACAATATCGTCCACACTTTGAAAATCAAAGAATCCACGAATTCGACTTGGCAAAAGTCGTCGGCCTTCGTGATCACTATGGTAGACTTATGACAAGTATTCGTATCCTATATTATTTCACATTATTTCATATTTTTCACAATGTGGAAGTATAATAATACCAAAAACTTGAGTTTACAAATGTCAGCTGTACTATGCAAAACATGACTTCTTAATTTCTACCTATGCATTTATTGGGTTGCTAATTCGTGCTGCGTTTCTTGATAACTATGGTACACTTATTACGAAGATTTGTTGAATTCTACTTTGGCATCCTCGCTGTACTGATTCGTGTTGGCTTTCGTGACATTAGTGGTATTCTTGTTATGAATATTTGAAATTCAATTTTTGAAAATAACAGAAAACCACGAATTTGACTTTTCAAAATTCAATTGCACTATTTGGATTTTATCTCTTAATTTAACTCTTTACTATTTCGTGTTGTCCTTCGTAAAACTAACAGAATTCTTACTAGGAATATTCGTATCATATGATATTATTCACAGTCTCAAATGAAAGAAAAATACGGATTTTAAGTTTTAAAAAGTCAACTGCACTATTTTTATTTTATTTCTAGAATTCTACTTCGGCATTTTTCTTCTACTAATTCATACTGGCTTTTGTGACATTTATGGTGTATACTTACTACGGGCGTTTCCATTATTCAATGTCACTTGGCAATTTAAAAACTCAGGAAATCAACTTCACGTGACAAAAAAAATTCGTCATAAACATTTTTAATAAATACAAATAATAAAATTCACTAATTTATTTTAAAACAAAATATTTTACGATGCAATCAATACCATAAAACCGAGGAAATTTAATGATAAAATTTTCTCAGTGAATAAAATTTAAATCCCACCTATAACAGATTTTTTAAACCAAGTAGATTTAAAAACATTAAGTGTCATCTACCTTGTTTTTCTTCGAGTTGATTGAGTCGATCTACTCAATTTATTTCAATCAGCGCAGTGTGATCGCACATGAATATAAATATATTTTTCATAAATTGTAGTGTTGGAGAGGTTGGGGGAGAATCTCCCCCATTGTTGTGGGGGCATCTCAGATGCAGGTTCGCCTTTTGTTAAATCTGGATTATCGTGTGAAGGGAGTCTGGGTAAATTCTCTCTCTCTCTCTCTCTCTCTCTCTCTCTCTCCTCTCTCTCTCTCTCTCTCCTTTTTTTTATTATTGTTTCTTGTATATAATTTAACTAAGGTGAAATGTAATTCCCTAACACTCAAATCACAACCCATTACAACTAATCATTCGTTTAAACTTCCAAGCATACCTGCTTCGCTGTGATAACAAATTCTAAGAATATAATTATGTAATTATAACCTATCACAACCAATCATTCGTTTGTAATATCAAAGCTTCATCAGTTGTTCGATGTGATAACAATTCCAAGGTTGTGATTGCATAACGCTCAAATCACAACCTTTCACGAGGTGAGATTAAAGCCCTCAGCACTCCTACTTTGATGTGATAATGATGTGATCATTCTAAGAATAATTATAAAATTATTACTTATTTCAATCCATTCGTTTGAAATATGAAATCTTCATCAGCTGAACTTCGAGGTCAAATACGACAGACATTATATCACAAACTCACATTTAGCTTAAGAGCGAATAATATGAGAACGGTAATCAAGCCACTAAGGAGGCAGGCCGTTAAAAAAAAAAAAGAAGGGAAAGAAGAAGAATAATGGAATGGCATATAATGATGGCTTTAGAGTGTGCAATTGCTGGCAGGCGTGAATCTTAATTAGCGAGACTCATTAGCTATGGTAATTTAACCTTACCCCACACTCTCTCATTATCCTCCGCTGAGAGATGGCGCGCTTCTGAGATGGTCCTGCTTTATATATATATTTTTTAGGCTTCTTTTCAGTCTTTGGGTCTTAATTCCCACCCTCTCTCTCTCTCTCTCTCTCTCTCTCTCTCTCTCTCTCTCTCTCTTATTGGCGTATTAATTCAAGAGCTATGCTATTCCTCTCCCTTAGTCACACTCCATTTTTATCCTCCAAATGAAAGTCTTGTCCTAGCAGGTTCAGGAGTTAATGTGGTGGTGGGCTGATGGGAGGGGGAGGGGGGTGGAAGGGAAAAGAGGGGGGTGTGGGAGGAGAATAGGAAAGGGAGGAATGAACTACGTCACCGTGGAATAGATAAAGTCATTCCGAAGTGAAATTAGACTCCAAAGAAAATCATTATAAGTTATTAGTATTTCTTTTCAAACAGAAGCAATGCAAGAATGAATCATCATAATTCAGTTGACATTTTCTTGAATTAACAAAATTATCATAGCAGCTTTAGTCTTAAAATTGAGGAACAAATCCACAGATATGTACGGATACAAAAATATAAATATTGTACGGATTCTATAAAACCCTCTATTTAATTATTCATAAATATTTGTGTACCAATACATATGTGTGAATTTGTTTCTCCGCTTTTCTAAATACTGATACTGAGAGAAACTTGAAGTAATCTCTTTTTAGCTTCGTTTTTAAGTATATTTTCTACCATTATATATCTGTGAATTTTGTTTTTCCATTTTTCTAAATACTGATACTAATATTTCCTAGACTACATTAGTCCAAAGAACTAGTCCATCTACCCTAAATTTCCTAAAATTCCACTACTCATCTCTCTCCTCTTTCCTGTGCATTATCTTCCACGAATCTCCACTCATCTCCTCCTTCCCTTCTCACAGTTCTCCTCCAAGTAGGTCCTGAAGGTCTTCCAGTTCTCCTGGTGTGTCCAAAGGAGCCCAGCTGACTTATATATAAAAGTCGATGACTCTTAAGTTTGTAATCTTACATAATCAATCTTAATTTACTTGCTGTCAAATTGACTTCTTTTCCTTGAGATATATTTGACTATTAGATCAGGACAATATCTATTCAAGTTTGTCACGAAGTAGACATTATTGAAAGGGCTTGCTGGCATGTTCTAATATTACCTCAAGAAAATATAAATTCGAGTTTGCCCTGATGTAGACATTCTTTAACAGACTTATGGACATATTTGACTATTTGCTCAGCACAATATCAATTCAGGTTTCTCGCGGTTTAGACATTATTTAAAGACTCTGTGGACGTATTTGACTTAAGCTCAGGACAATATCAATTCAAATTTGTCACGAATTAGAAATTATTTCAATACTTGTGGACGTTCTTGACATAAGCTCAGAACAATATCAATTCATGTTTGTCAAGGACAAACCATTATCTAAAAGACTTGTGGACATAATTGACTATTACCTCAGGACAATATCAATTCAAGTTTGCCACGAATTAGACATTACTTCAAGACTTGTGGACGTATTTGACATAAGCTCAGGACAATATCAATTCATGTTTGGCATGGACAAGCCATTATCTAAAAGACTTGTGGACATAATTGACTATTACCTCAGGACAATATCAAGTCAAGTTTGCCACGAATTTGCCGCCATCAAAAGACTTTCGGAATTAATCAATTATTATCCAGACGCATTCTAAAACCACACCATTGTTTACCACGAGCTTCCAGCCCACTTTTACTTAATAAACCGAGTTTTATCATCTTCCCCATCTCGTCAAAACACTTCAGCTTATTCTAAGTAAGGTATTCCAGCCCTTGTTTTGTTTATTACGCTGCTGCATACTTAAACTAAACCACCTTCTGACCATTTCATTATTGTTTCACCCACACTTGACTCTCACGCCCATGCGAGCACAGCTAACAACCAGGGCGGGTGGGCGTCTTATTATCCACGATTTCACGGTTGCTTTTCTCTCTCTGTCTCTGTCTCTCTCTCTCTCTTTCTGGCTTTTAATATTATTGTTCTGTTTTCCTGAAATTGGAAACTCTTCTGTTTTTTTCATAATTTTTCATAGATTTATCCACAGTCTAGTCTCTCTAGATTCATGACGCATTGTACTAGGTAAGCTATGTAGGTAAATCTTGTTATTATTATTTCTTTTTCTATCACAGTCCTCCAATTCGACTGGGTAGTATTTATAGTGTGGGGTTCCGGGTTGCATATTATTATTATTATTATTATTATTATTATTATTATTATTATTATTATTATTATTTAGAAGATGAACCCCACTCGTATGGAACATGCCCACCACAGGGGCCACTTGACTTGAAATTCAAGCTTCCAACGAATATTAGTTAGAAGCAAAAGAAGGTAATGGGAAATACAGAGAGAAGACATCCCACTTATAAAAAAAAGAAAAAATATTCTAAATATTCTAACATTTTAATAAGTAATTGAAAATGTATTAAAATGTCAGGAGACTGGTATCATGGAAGTAATGCTACTCTAAATTAAACACTCTACTTTCAACTCCACTAACCTTTTAACCAGTATAGAATAAACAAGAAGGGCAGACATCAACATACCTTGTGGTATCCCACCTCTTCATTGCAAATTCACTCCCAACTACTTATTGCAAGATCGATTGACAAGACTCCACCAAAATTAGCTTTGCATGTACTCTGATGTGCAGCAGTTATTTAACCAATATATAAAAAAAAGACAAGAAATATTTTACTTAGTAATAAAGTATATAATGCTATGCATAACAGTGTAGAAGTATCCATGTATACAATAAAAATGACTGGTTATTCTCTCTCTCTCTCTCTCTCTCTCTCTCTCTCTCTCTCTCTCTCTCTCTACATATCTATGTTTATTTCCCTCTCTTTTGTCCCTCTTTTTATCTACATATATATATATATATCTCTCTCTCCTTCTCCCTATTTATCTCTCTCTTTATCTACATATCTACGTTTATTTCCCCTCTCTTTTTGTCTCTCGCTCTCTCTCTTTATCTACAATGTCTCTCTCTCTTCCTCTCTCTCTCTCTTCCCTCTTCTCTCTCTCTCTACATACCTTCGATAGTATATATCAAGAGCCTTTTTTCTTTTTATTTCACCTTCTTTCCCAAGGTCCACACCCCTTCTCTCTCTCTCTCTCTCTCTGGGAAAGACAAAAAACAAGGAAAAATATATGAGAAATATAGTAACTCAGAATACTAAAGAGTTTGACTTAATAATTAAAAAATTGGATGATATATGTAGAAATCACAAGGACTGGACTATTCTCCTATCTGGAGACTTCAACTTTCCTTTCGTAGACTGGAAAGAACGAATAGGAGATTGTGGTTGTACTTATTCATATAAAAAAGAGAGTAAGAGTAGTGCAGAAGATAAGAGGCAATTCGAAAAGCTATTAGATATGCTACTAGAATACAACATTCAACAAATAAATCACCTGCCAACAAGAAAGGAAAACACTTTAGACCTAGTATTTGTGAACGAGATGAATTATGTTAAAGAAATAATAGTTTATGATGCGAGTATTGTAAACCATAATGTCATAGAATTAACAGTCCATACCAAAGCAAGTGAAAACAGAGATAAGCAAGAAATGAAAAAGTGGGAAGGATATGGAAAATACAACTTCTACAGTAAAAATAAAATAAAATGTCAGAAATAAATGAAGAATTAAACAAAGATTGGATAACATTTTCGTAAGTGATGACATAAGGGTAAATACGGAGATATTATATAAAATATTAGAAAAAATAGTGGATAAATATATACCGAAGAAGAAAAGTAAACATCAGTCATGCATACCAAGAGACAGAAGGTTCTTGTTCCAGAAAATCAGAAAGTGGAAAAAAGGTCTTGCAAAAGAAAAAATTTGCATGGAAAGTTATAGAACTAAAAAGTAAGAGAGAAAATGCAGAACAAAAGATTATACAATCAAAAGAAAATGAAAAACGGAACTTGGAAGAAAAAACCCAATAAATATCAAGCAAAACCCCAAACTATTATACTCATACGCGAAAAAGATGAATAAAAGAAGATTAGAAATTGGCCCTCTAAGAATTGAAGGGCGATTAACGAATGAAAAAAGGAAATTTGCAACATTGGCAGAAACATATAAGAGAGAATTCACCCCTAGAATAGATAATGAAGATAATGATATAGAAGTAAGGGACGAAAAGTGAATATTTAGCTGACATAGATATTAATGAAGCGATATTGTGCAGGCTATTAATGAAATTAAAAATGGAGCTGCTGCAGGGCCTGATGGAATTCCTGCTATTTTGTTAAAGAAAGTAGTTCATTCTATCGCAAAGCCACTTGCAATATTATTAAGACAAAGTGTAGATACAGGCAAGATTTATGATGAGCACAAAATTAAGAACAATATTACCCCTACTTTCTAAAAGTGGATCAAGACTAGAGGCAAGTAATTATAGGCCTGTGAGTCTAACATCACATATTATGAAAGTGTATGAAAGGGTAATGAAGAAAAATATTATGAAACATTTAATAAAAAAATAACTTGTTTAATATAGGACACATGGTTTCGTACCCGGAAAAAATACACAAACCCAACTGTTAGTCCACCGTGAGAACATATTCAAAAATATGAAAAGCGGAAATGAAAACAGATGTGGTTTATCTAGACTTTGCAAAAGCTTTTGACAAAGTAGACCATAATATATTAGCGAAGAAAATTAGAAAACACAAAATACGTGGATAAAGTAGGAAGATGGTTAAAAGAATTTTTACACAACAGAAAACAGATAGTTATTGCAAACGATGAGAAATCGGATGAAGCCAAGGTAATATCCGGTGTGCCACAAAGGGTACGTTGGTGTTAGCTGCAATACTGTTTGTTATTATGATTGAAGACATAGACAGTAATGTTAAGGATTCGGTAGTGAGTAGTTTCGCAGATGACACAAGAATAAGTAGAGAAATTACTTGTGATGAAGATAGGAACGCTCTACAAAGAGACCTTAACAAAGTATATGATTGGGCAGAGGTAAATAGGATGGTATTTAACTCTGATAAATTTGAATCAATAAATTATGGAGACAGAGAAGGAAAGCTATAATGAGACAATCACAAATAAGGAAGCAGTTAAAGACCTTGGTGTGATGATGAATAGGAACATGTTATGCAATGATCAAATAGCAATTCTTTTGGCAAAATGTAAAGCAAAAAATGGGAATGTTGTTACGGCACTTCAAAACCAAGAAAAGCTGCACACATGATTATGATTATGCTTTATAAAACATATGTTCGTAGTCCTTACTTGAATATTGCAATATGATATGGTACCCACACTATCAAAAGGATATTGCACAAATAGAGTGTACAAAGGTCCTTTACAGCTAGAATAGAAGAAGTTAAGGACCTTGACTACTGGGAAAGACTACAATCCTTAAAATTATATAGTCTAGAAAGGAGAAGAGAACGCTACATGATAATTCAGGCATGGAAACAGATAGAAGGAATAGCAGAAAACATCATGGAACTAAAAATATCAGAAAGAGCAAGCAGAGGTAGATTAATAGTACCCAAAACTATACCAGGTAAAATAAGGGAAAGCACACAGGACATTAATCCACTACGCACCAGCATCGATAATGCAGCGTCTATTCAATGCGTTGCCAGCTCATCTGAGGAATATATCAGGAGTGAGCGTAGATGTGTTTAAGAATAAGCTCGACAAATATCTAAACTGCACCCCAGACCATCCAAGATTGGAAGATGCAAAATATACCGGAAGATGTACTAGCAACTCTCTGGTAGACATTAGAGGTGCCTCACACTGAGGGACCTGGGGCAACCCGAACGAACTGTAAGGTCTGTAAGGTCTCTCTCTCTCTCCCCTACCTTCGGATAGTATATATCAAGAGCTTTTTCTTTTTATTTCACCTTCTCACATCACACCCCCTTCTCTCTCTCTCTCTCTCTCTCTCTCTCTCTCTCTCTCTCTCTCTCTCTCTCTCTCTCTAACTACAATGCTCTTGTCAGAATCATGTGATTCATTACAAACTGTGACGTCGGAAACTCTCTCTCTCTCTCTCTCTCTCCTACGAGAAATGGATGAATTGTGATGATTCTCGCTTAAATAGGCTGATTCATCTCGTCTCCCACATTTCTTTGTTAAGAGTTCCCCGAAATCAGAAAACTGCGGACCTTGAGTTGTCACGACCTAAGGACACCCAGTCATAACTATCAGTCGAAATCTTGTTCATCAAAAAAGAGGGTTGAACACCGTCTATTAATAACATTTTAAATACAGGGTGTCCAAGAAAGTCCCATCAGTACCAGTACCACACTTATCTTAGTTATTATTATTATTATTATTATTTTTTTTTTTTCTCTCTATCACAGTCCTCCAATTCGACTGGGTGGTATTTATAGTGTGGGGTTCCGGGTTGCTCCTGCCTCCCTTAGGAGTCCAATCACTCTTCTTACTATGTGTGCCGTTTCTAGGATCACACTCTTCTGCATGAGTCCTGGAGCTACTTCAGCCTCTAGTTTTTTCTAGATTCCTTTTCAGGGATCTTGGATCGTCCTAGTGCTCCTATGATTATGGGTACGATTTCCACTGGCATATCCCATATCCTTCTTATTTCTATTTTCAGATCTTGATACTTATCCAATTTTTCCCTCTCTTTCTCTTCAACTCTGGTGTCCCATGGTATTGCGACATCAATGAGTGATACTTTCTTCTTGACTTTGTCAATCAACGTCACGTCTGGTCTGTTTGCACGTATCACCCTATCCGTTCTGATACCATAGTCCCAGAGGATCTTTGCCTGATCGTTTTCTATCACTCCTTCAGGTTGGTGCTCGTACCACTTATTACTGCAAGGTAGCTGATGTTTCTTGCACAGGCTCCAGTGGAGGGCTTTTGCCACTGAATCATGCCTCTTTTTGTACTGGTTCTGTGCAAGTGCCGGGCATTCACTTGCTATGTGGTTTATGGTTTCACTTTTCGTATTGCACTTCCTACATATGGGAGAGATGTTATTTCCGTCTATCGTACTTTGAACATATCTGGTTCTTAGGGCCTGATCTTGTGCCGCTGTTATCATTCCTTCAGTTTCCTTCTTTAGCTCTCCCCTCTGTAGCCATTGCCAATTGTCATCGCTGGCTAGTTCTTTAGTCTGTCTCATGTATTGTCCGTGCATTGGTTTGTTGTGCCAATCCTCTGTTCTTTCTGTCTTTCTCCTGTCTCTGTATATTTCTGGTCTTCGTCTGCTTTTATTAGTCTTTCTTCCCATGCAACTCTTTAGCCACTCGTCTTCACTGGTTTTCAGATATTGCCCCAGTGCTCTGTTTTCTATGTTGACGCAGTCCTCTATACTTAGTAGTCCTCTCCCTCCTTCCTTTCGTGTTATGTATAGTCCTGTCCGTATTTGCTCTTGGGTGTAGTGCTTTGTGTATTGTCATATGTTTTCCTGGTTTTCTGATCTATGTTGCGGAGTTCTGCCTTCGTCCATTCCACTATTCCTGCGCTGTATCTGATTACTGGCACTGCCCATTGTGTTTATGGCTTTTATCGTATTCCGGCGTTGAGTTTTTGACTTGAGTATCGCCTTGAGTCCTCTGCATATATTCTTTCCTGATCGTGTCCTTCAATCTCTTGGTGTTTTATATCTCCTCCTTCCATTATTCCCAGGTATTTGTATCCTGTCTCATCTATGTGTTTGATGTTGCTCCCATCTGGTAGCTTTTATCCCTTCAGTTCTCGTTACTTTGCCTTTTTGTATGTTGACTAAGGCGCATTTTTCTATTCCAAACTCCATCCTGATGTCCCCAGATACAATCCTTACAGTCTGGATTAGGGTATCTATTTCCCTTGATGCTCTTACCATACAGCTTGATGTCGTCCATGAACATCAGATGGTTGATTCTGTTGCCTCTTTTCTTGAGTTGGTACCCGGCATCCATCTTCTGAAGTACTTTTGTCATGGAATCATGGATACTACGAAGAGTAGTGGGACAGTGAGTCGCCCTGGAAGATCCCTCTCCTGATATTAACCTCTGCTAGTCTTATTCCAGAGCTTGTAAGTATTGTATTCCAGTTGCGCATTGTATTTTTGAGGAAGCTGATGGTATTTTCCTCTGCCCCATATATTTTCAGGCATTCTATTAGCCATGTGTGTGGTATCATGTCGAAGGCTTTCTTATAGTCTAGCCATGCCATGCTTAGGTTGGTTTTTTCCTTCTCCTACTGTTCTTCATTACCATTTTGTCTATCAGGAGCTGGTCTTTTGTGCCCCTACACTTCCCTTCTGCAGCCTTTCTGTTGGTGGGGGATGGTGTTTGTTCTCCTCTAGGTAGTTGTATAGCCTTTCACTGATGATACCTGTTAGTAACTTCCACATTATTGGTAGGCAGGTGATAGGCCTGTAGTTACTGGCTATATTTCCTTACTCTCTTGTCTTTTTGTACTAAGGATGTTCTTCCTGTGGTCATCCATTTGGGTGCTTGGTGATTTGAGATACAATGCTGGAGTTGTTCTGCTATTCGTGGGTGTAGGGCCTTGAAGTTTTTGAGCCAGTATCCATGGACTTCATCGAGACCTGTGGGCTTTCCAGTTTGGCATTTTCTTTAGTTGGTGTCTGACTGTGTCTGTCGTGATCTCTGTGAATCTTTGTTTTATTCTCCCTGTTTCTTCTTCCTTGACTTCCTGGAGCCATGTTGCATGTTTGTTGTGTGATACCGGATTGCTCCATATGTTTTCCCAGAGTCTCTTACTTGGTTCGGCTTCGGGAATTTCTGGGTGGTTGTCTTCCCTCTTAGTTGGCTGTATAGTCTTTTCTGGTTGGTTCCGAATAGTTTGTTCTGTTGGTATCCCTTATTCCTGTTCATGTACCGTTGGATCTTATGTGCTTTGGCCTTAAGCCTCTGTTTTACATCTTCTATTGTGTTGTTTAATCCCTCTCTTAGCCTTTTTTCTGCCATCTCTTTCAGTTTACTCAAGTCAGATCTCATCACCATGATTTGCTTTTCCAGGCGCCTTTTCCAAGGAGGTTGCTGTTTTGGTTGCTGTTGGGTTGGTTGTGCTGGTGGTGTTGGTGTTCGAATTCCCATCAGTTCTGCTACTAATCTTGCTCCTGCATATGTCAAGTTATTTGTTTCTGTGATACTGGTGGTCTGTATTATGCCCAGTATTTCATTGACCTCACTTGTTTTCTCCCTTAATTTCTTGGTGTTGTAGGCTTTCATGGAGGGGATCTTTGTTCTCTCTGTATCTGGCTCCATCCATTGTCTAATCTTTTCTACCCATTCCGTCCTCTCTGTTACTTCGTCGGTGTTTCTTCGTGTGTCGTTGTTTGATACCTCATCCTCCCTGTCGTCTTCTGTGGCATCGTCTCTCAGTTCGTCTTCGTGTAATTCGTTGTCGTGTGACATTTCCCTTTCCAGTTCTTCTCTTTCTGTTGGGGAGAGCCAGTTCTTTTTCTTTATGTTCCTTGCTTGGTCTGCCAGCCTCTGCTCTGTTTGGGGGGTGTTATTCCTCTCATTCCAGATGTTGACCAATCTTCTTCTATATCCTCTCTCCGTCGGGTTTGCTTCTGATGTAGCATCTCCATATTTCCTTATTTTCTTCTCTTGTCCATTTCTTCCTTTTTGCCTCTGTAGCTCCAATCTCAGGCTGTTGATTATTGTCGTTGTGGTGATCAGTTGCTGGATGACGACCTCCAAGTACCTGACCGTCTTCCCTTCAATTGGGTTGAATACCTGGTTGCCGGACGAAGCTCCTCTGTTGCCAGAGGTTCCATTTACGTCGTTGTCGTTTAATCCTTCATTTCTTTCCATCATTGCTGAGTTTTGCTATTTAACCCATAGCTGGACCCTACCACATCAGGGATAGGTACTCATTTACAGCTGAGTAGACTGAGGAAATTATGGTAAAGATCCTTTCCCAAGGAATCAACGCCGAGGAGAGCGGTCACCCATCCAAACGACTGACCAGAGCCAATGTTGCTTAACTTGACTTAAGTCTATTGACGACCTAACCCACTCCTCCAAGGCGCTACATATTATTATTATTATTATTATTATTATTCTTATTATTATTATTATTATTATTATTATTATTATTATTATTATTATTATTATTATTATATTATATATATATATATATATATATATATATATATATTTTTTTTTTTTTTTTTTTTTGGTCTATCACAGTCCTCCAATTTGACTGGGTGGTATTTATAGTGTGGGGTTCCGGGTTGCATCCTGCCTCCTTAGGAGTCCATCACTTTTCTTACTATGTGCGCCGTTTCTAGATCACACTCTTCTGCATGAGACCTGGAACTACTTCAGCCTCTAGATTTTCTAGATTCCTTTATTATTATTATTATTATTATTATTATTATTATTATTATTATTATTATTATTATTATTAATTCAGAAGATGAAGAACCCTATTCATATGGAACAAGCCCACCACAGGGGTCATTGACTTGAAATTCAAGCTTCCAAATAATATTGTGGCGTTCATCTGAAACAAATAACACAATGTATTGGGAAATACAGGAAGAGGAGATAATTTATCAGAAACAAGAATTAACAAAATGATAAATAAACAGCTTCTGAAATAACGCAAAGAAACAAAGAAATCACAAGATTCTAATTGGCCACGCCAGCCAAACTTTATTATTACACACGTGATCGATTCCAGAGATGGGTCCTTAAAAATAGATCCAATAAGAAGAAATCTGCCTCTTCTATCTATAAGTCCTTTTTTCTTTCTTTCTTTCTATCTTGAACTTCTTCTGTCTCGTCCTGATCCCAAAATAGATTTTAATTCAGGAACACTTAAAATGGCAGGAGGCAGACGCCGAGGAAACAGGATCTGCCGAGGTGGTTAGGATTCAACGTATGTTTTAAGGATCATTTTCCTACAATCCCGGAGCGTATTTTTTCTCTTTTCATTGACAAAAACAGCGGAAAATTTAATGTCTAGAGACGGACAAAAAATAAAATTAAAACATAGAGCAGATAACAGGTTCGTATAGCATATTTCGTAATAATTCTCTGATGAAGAGAGCAGAAAACGACAAATTTATTGTCTAGATAAGGACAAAAAAATAAAATTAAAAAATAAAGCAGATAACAGGTTTTTATAGCATACTTCGTATCAATCCATTGATGAAGAGAGCAGAAAATGACAAATTTAATGTCTACGGGCGGACGAAAAAAATAAAATGTAAAAAATGGAGCAGATAACAGGTTCGTAAAGCATATTTTGTATTAATGTTTAATGGCGGACAAAAAACCAAAACGGAGCAGATAACAGGCTCGCATAGCATATTTCGTATCAATCTACTGATGAAGAGAACAGAAAACGTCATATTTAATGTCTAAAGGCAGACAAAAAAACAAAAACGGAGCAGATAACAGGTTCATATTTATATCTCGCATCAATTCACGGACGACGGAAGCGGAAATGGGGATTATTGAGCAGATCACAGGCCTATATTGTTTTTCCGCATATGAGGATACCTCGCGAACGTCATAATAAAAAATAGATGGTAAAGAGTTCATCAAGATTATTTTGCATCAATTTACTGGTGAAAAAAAGCTAAACACTTTATAACTGAGTAGTCCAAAGGACTATATCTTAGCTTATACTGGATTCCTTTTACCCAGACCGCAAAGAAAATATACAATAGGTTAGGTCTTCATAAAACATATTCTGTAGCAGTTTATTGATG
>NC_087211.1:84074447-84079447 GCF_015104395.2 Macrobrachium nipponense | reverse complement strand
AGACTTTCTCAACCTCAATCTCAAATCTCGGGAGAGAGAGAGAGAGACAGAGAGAGAGAGAGAGAGAGAGAGACTCACTCTTACTCTCACTCTCTCAAATCTCAGAGAGAGAGAGAGAGAGAGAGAGAGAGAGAGAGAGAGAGAGAGAGAGAGGGTGAGACCGAATCTTTTGCAAACGATGATGTCCCTTATTTCACGTCTAGTAATTTTTTTTTTATATTTTATTCATATTTTTTTTGTATATTCGATTTTTTTTATCCTTAAGGCCGCCGTCTCTTCCTCCTCCTCCTCCTCCTCCTCCGCCTCATCGTCCTTAATTATACGAGAGCAAAATAAACCTTATTTTTGTACCTGCTCCTTCAATGGACTTACTTGCATTCCATGTCTTAAATACCTCCACCACCTCCCCTCTCTCCCTCCCCCTTCCTCTCCCTCTCACTCTCTCACTCCTCCTCCTCCTCCTCCACTTCACCCCCGGGGGGCGCAACATTATTAATGAACCACGGCGGGGGAATCCCGCCCCTGGGAAGCGCCGCCCCAAGGCTCATAATCCCGTCGCAGGCTCCCCATTAAATTTGACATAGAGATGAACCAATAGAGCGTAAGTTAACAGTGGAGAGGAATGAGGAGTCCTTTGACATTTATCTGGACTCGATCGCTCTCTCTCTCTCTCTCTCTCGAGGAGGAGGAGGAGGAGGAGGGGGAGGAGGAGGGGGAGGAGGACGAGGAAAGAAAGCTTGGGGAGAGAAGGTAAAAAGGGAAGAAGAAGAAGAAGAAGAAGCAGCAGAGAGAGAGAGAGCGAGAGAGACAGAGGTAGCTAGGTAAGGGAGGAGATTCTGAGACGTGACCAAGTGTCAAGAAGGGTTGAGAGAGAGAGAGAGAGAGAGAGAGAGAGAGAGAGAGACTTAGAAAGGGGTTACACGTCAAGGGGAGAGATATTGCTGTCAGGGATAGAAGAAGAAGAAGAAGAAGGAGAAGAAGAAGAAGAAAGAGGGGAGTGAACCAAACGCGTATAT
The DNA here is from genome assembly GCF_015104395.2 of Macrobrachium nipponense. NCBI lineage: Eukaryota > Metazoa > Arthropoda > Malacostraca > Decapoda > Palaemonidae > Macrobrachium > Macrobrachium nipponense. Next base: position 84,078,431 of record NC_087211.1, on the reverse strand, counting down.
ATACTGAGGACACCCTGAGGTAAGGTGAGGAAAGGTGAGGAAGTGAAGGTGAGGTAAAGGATGAGGGTAAGACCTGGGATCGATTGAGGAAGGAGAAGAAGAAGAAGAAGAAGGAGAAGAAGAAGAATAAGAAGAAGAAAGAGGAGGAGGAGGAGATTGAATAAAGGAGAAAAGATGTGAATGAGAAGAAGAAAAAAAGCAAGAGAAGAATAATAATAATAAAATAAATAATAATTGATAAGGAAAAGAAGAAAGAGAAGGCAGGAGATGGGAATGGGAAACGAGGAAAGATGGGAATAAGAAAGAAGGAAAAGAAGAAGAAGAAGAAGAAGAAGAGGAGGAGGAGGAGATGGGAATGAGAAAGGAGAAAAGATGGGAATAAGAAAGAAGAAAAAGAAGATATGGATATGATAATAACAATAATAATAATAATAATAATAATAAGAAGAAGAAGAAGAAGAAGAAAGAAGAAGAAAGAACAAGAAGAAGAAAAAGATGAAGAAGAAGAAGGAAAGATGGGAATAAGAAATAAAACATCAAATTTAATTGAAGCGACGCAGGAAGACGAACTAAGGGGGAAATCCAATATGATAACTCTCGCAAGAAAAAAAGAAAAAAAGAAAAAAACAACCACTCGAGGCTGCAGAAGGGAAAGAAGAGAGAGAGAGAGAGAGAGAGAGAGAGAGAGATAAAAAATCTAATTAAATCGTACTTCCATCATCGTGCATGAAAAGTAAGACTAATAATAATGATAAAAGAAAAAATGAGATAAGAGGGAATTGCTATGGAGTTATGGAGTTTCTTTATTTTTCATATTGAGACGAGGGTCGACCAGAAGGAAGCTGTGCTGGAGAGAGAGAGAGAGAGAGAGAGAGAGAGAGAGAGAGACGTTCAAAGGCAGACATGATAGAAAATAAAACCACTTTCGTCGAGTGGGGAATGCAAAGGTATCAGTGGCCACGGAGAGAGAGAGAGAGAGAGAGAGAGAGAGAGAGAGAGAGAGAGAGAGAGAGAGAGAGAGAGAGAAATGTGCTGCAACTAACACAACAAATAATGGCAATTTTAAGGACAAAATAAGTCATGATCAAAATTCTGTGCAATCAAATTTTGCTACCACATTTGTATGACCAACAAGACTAAGAGCAGCAGCAGAGAGAGAGAGAGAGAGAGAGAGAGAGAGAGAGAAGAGAGAGACGTGTTGTGCAGCTGACACAACAAATAATGACAATTCTGAGGTCAAAATAAGTCATGATCAAAATTCTGTGTAATCAACTTTTGCTATCACATTTGTATAACCAGCAAGGCTAAGAACAGCAGAGAGAGAGAGAGAGAGAGAGAGAGAGAGAGAGAGAGAGAGAGATGCTGCAGCTGTCACAACAAATATTGACAATTCTGAGGTCAAAATAAGTCATGATCAAAATTCTGTGTAATCCTGCTATCACATTTGTATAACCATCAAGTTCCTAAAGATGTCTGACTCACGAATAAGAATTAAATAAACATTCACATGACCCATACACAACTTATCACTGCTATTCACTGCAGCATTCTAAACTCGACTGAACGAGACCCACTGACTGACTGACTCCCAAAAAGCTGTCGTACGTGAGAAAATAATTTTATAATTTTCTTTCCTTCAACCGCCTCAAACAGCACCAATTGACAACACAGCTGTTATCGTCGTCTTGCGTCACTTCAGCCAAGTGAGTTGGTTTAAGTTTTATTGCGTGATCGTTCAATCACCTGCTACTGCTGCTGTTGCTGTTGCTGTATCCTTTACACAGCTCACCACCGCCGGAGCAGCAGCAGCAGCAGCAGCAACAGCAGCACAGCAACAGCAACAGCAACAACAGCAGAACGTGAAAAGTGATTTGGTTAAGTGCAGAATGAATCAGCTGACGTTTGGACGTTTGGTAAGAAATGTAACGCTTGGAATGAAGAGTGATATACTTATCTCATTGTCAGTAAATTGTAGTATGTTGGTATCATTTTGTTTGTTGTAACTCTCTCTCTCTCTCTCTCTCTCTCTCTCTCTCTCTCTCTCTCTCTCTCTCTCTCTCTCTCTCTCTCTTTAATCCAATCCTCCAGGAACCAGCAAAACGATATCTGATATCACTAAGTAATATCTCGAGTAGTCAAAACGCTGACTACGAGTCTCCTTCAAAGAACCTATTGCTACATACATTCTAAGCATGTGCATATAATTGCTCAGCAGGCGAGGTTAATCAAGACGTTTGCAAGAGACGATTAACTAACCGTCCCGTGTCACAATATCATCCATCTCGATGATGCAATAGAGTCGAGTACTTCTTGCAAGAGAATGTTATGGTTCTCTCTCTGCTTCTTGCAAGAGAATGCAAGAGAATGTTATGGTTGTCTCACTACTTCTTGCAAGGGAATGCAAGAGAATGTTATGGTTGTCTCACTACTTCTTGCAAGAGAATGCAAGAGAATGTTATGGTTCTCTCTCTGCTTCTTGCAAGAGAATGCAACGAGAATGTTATGGTTGTCTCACTATTCTTGCAAGAAAATGCAAGAGAATGTTTAATGGTTGTCTCATACGTTCTTGCAAGAGTAGCAGAGAATGCTATGGTTATCTCACTACTTCTTGCAAGAGAATGTAAGAGAATGTTATGGTTGTCTCTCACTACTTCTTGCAAGAGAATGCAAGAGAATGTTATGGTTCTCTCACTACTTCTTGCAAGAGTACGTAAGAGAATGTTATCAGTTGCCACTCATGCAAAGGTATCTGATCTATATGACTGACCATTCACAATGATAAAAAAAAATTAAATTCTTTAGTTTAATTTAAAGACGTCAACTTACTCTTCACAAGGATAAAAAAAACTCATAAGTCTTTAGATTAATTCATGAAAGAATTCAGGTTGAAATTTTTCAATTATCAATTTAATTTTTTTCATTTTTTTAGATTGTTAACAGAACACTTTCAAAGTATATAATGTTTCTTGAATTAACTTAAAAGAATTCAAAGATACAAAAGAGAAAATATGACAGTTGGATAACAGACTCTCTCTCTCTCTCTCTCTCTCTCTCTCTCTCTCTCTCTCTCTCTCTCTCTCTCTCTCTCTGCAGGATTTTATTGTCAGCCAAAGCACGTTCAACAACCTTGAAGACATGAACATATTGACAATATACAAATGCACATTCTCAGACATAAACGAAATCTCTCTCTCTCTCTCTCTCTCTCTCTCTCTCTCTCTCTCTCTCTCTCTCTCTCTATAAAATTGACTAGAAGCTAACTAGTGTACAACAATATTAAGAAATTCATCACCATACCGACAACATACAAGTACACAATCAAAGATACAAACGACTCTCTCTCTCTCTCTCTCTCTCTCTCTCTCTCTCTCTCTCTCTCTCTCTCTCTCTCTCTCTCTCTCTCTCTCTCTCTCTCTCGCCAGGTAAACGGAGGCGGTTTCATGCCAGGGCGATTATCACAGCTGTCAGTCGCTGGTTAGTCAGGACGAATTTATCGTCCATCTCTCTAGTGCGATGGTGAGGGTATAAATAAATCTGATCTGTTAACATATTTTTTTAAGTTGGAAAAATGCAAAAAAACTAAGAGATTTAATAAAATCAGTTTTAGAAAGAATATCAAATATATCTAACATTCTCTAATTCGCACTCAAGTTCAGTTTGGAATATTATATTTATACATGTGAGAAGTATATAAGTATTAATGGTCTTACGGACTGAATTCCTAAACTATTTTAAGGTTTGAGAGAGAGAGAGAGAGAGAAGGAGATAATCTTTCGAGGAAATAAAGTAAAATGGAAATTACTACAAAGATTCCAGTAGGACAACTATTTAATATATTTCTGTTCTAACATAGAAAGTTCATCAAACACAAAAGAGAGAGAGAGAGAGAGAGAGAGAGAGAGAGAGAGAGAGAGAGAGAGAGAGAGTGAATGTATCAATATAGAGAGGGAAATTGTAATGTGAGAGAGAGAGAGAAGGCGAGAA
>NC_087211.1:84053352-84073947 GCF_015104395.2 Macrobrachium nipponense | reverse complement strand
TGCCCGTCCTCTCTCTCTCTCTCTCTCTCTCTCTCTCTCTTCTTCTTCTTCTTCATCTTGTAAGATTGCGCGAAAGATCCAACGAACGGAAGAAGAAGACGAAGAAGAAGAAGGAGACGTAGAAGACGACGAAGGAGAAGAAGGAGACGAAGAAGAAGACGAAGAAGATGAAGACGAAGGAGAAGAAGAAGACGAAGAAGAAGGAGAAGACGATGACGAAGGAGACGAAGGAGAAGAAGACGAAGGAGACGAAGGAGGAGGAGACGAAGGAGGAGGAGAAGACGACGAAGGAGAAGACGAAGACGAAGGGAAAGAAAAAGAAGAAGACGAAGGAGACGAAGGAGGAGGAGACGAAGAAGGAGGAGGAGGAGAAGAAGAAGAAGAAGAAGACGAACAGAAGACGAAGGAGAAGAAGACGGAGACGAAGAAGGAGGAGAAGAGGAAGAAGAAGACGAAAGAGAAGAAGATGAAGAAGAAGAAACGCTGAGAATAAAAAGGCTTCTCTCTCTCTCTCTCTCTCTCTCATTCCTTCATTAATCAGGCGTAATGGGAATTTCTCTTGGGGAGGTGGGGGGGGCGGGGGAAGGGTGGTGGAGTTGGGTTTTGGGGTCATTTATGCCAAAGCTATTGAAATGTCATAATAGCATCCAAGTACAAATTGGGTAATCGCAAGAGGCCATTATTTATAGCACGGGAGTCGTGTGGGGGTCCCCCCCCCTAACCCCCACCCCCAACCCCTCCACCTCTTCCCCTTCTCCATCCAACTGAGAGAGAGAGGAGATATAGAATGAGAGAGGGAGAAATATCGAATGAATGAGAGAGAGAGAGAGAGAGAGAGAGAGAGAGAGAGAGAGAGAGAGAATCGCAAAGAAGGGGAAAGAGCGAGAGAGTGATATTAGAATGAGAGAGGTATACATATACATATAATGAGAGAGAGAGAGAGAGAGAGAGAGAGAGAGAGAGAACAGGATGCATTGCAAGAATATGATTTTGTTTCCCCTCTTTGGCTCAATCTGAGGGAAAACTATTCATTCAATTCTTTTATTTTTTTTAATGCTTAATCATGTGCAGCATTTTTTTTTTTTTACTTCTTTTAAATTACTTTCAAGTCCTACTTCATACATTATAATGACGTAGGGATTCCTGAGTAATTTCTTTTTCTTTCTTTCTTTCTTTTTGATTTGAGACATCGGGGCAAATTATTTTGCAGTACTCGGATAAATTTTTTTTTTCTTTTTTTTGAATTAAAGATTGTCCTTCCTGTGCTAGATTAATTAGTAGGCCAGGTATTTACAATTTTATTAAAAGGCTCTTTATTCAAAAGGCCATTTTCAATCATCTATAACTTGCTTCAAAAGGCTTTTTGTTGTTGAAAAGGTCATTTTTATCATTTATAATTTGCTTCAAAAGGATTGTTGATGTTGTTCAAAAGGCCATTTTTATCATCTATACTTCGCTTCAAAGGGTTTTTGTTCAAAAGTACATTTCCAATAATTTACAATTCGCATAAAAGGCTTTCTGTTCAAAAGGCTTTCCAATAATTTGTAATCCGCATAAAAGACTTGCTGTTCAGAAGGCCATTTTCAATAAATTATAATTCGCATAAAAGTTTTTTTGTTCAGAAGGCCATTTTCAATAACTTATAATTTGCTTAAAAGGCTTTCTGCTCAAAAGCCATTTCCCATAACTTATAATTCGCTTAAAAGGCTTTCTGTTCAAAGGGCCATTTCCATTACTTTATAATTCGCATAAAAGGCTTTTTGTTCAAAAGGAAATTTCCAATAACTAATAACCTACTTAAAAGGCTTTCTGCTCAAAAGGCCATTTCCAATAACTTATAATCCGCTTAAAAGGCCTTCTGTTCAAAATGCGATTTCCAATGTCTAATAATTCGCATAAAAGGCTTTTGTTCAAATGGTCATTTTAGAATCGGTTTCAGGTTAAATTCTTATTAAAAGTAAAACAAGTAAAAATTAAGCCGGAGTTTCTTCGACGTAATCAAGTATCCTGTGCAGGCATAATCAAGGCCAACGAAAATAGATCTATCTTTTGATGGTCTGGGTATAATGGTGTATGAGCCGCGGCCCATGAAACTCTCAGCTGGCCGTGGTGGCCTTCTTTGTTGCGTTGCCAGAAGCATGATAATGGCTAACTTTAAACTTAAATAAAATAGAATCTAGTCAGGTTAGAGGGCTGCAATTTGTCATGTTTGATGACTGGAGGGTGGATGATCAACATACCAATTTGCAGCCCTCTAGCTTTAGTAGTTTTAAGATCTGCGGGCAGAGAGAAAAAAGGGCGGACGGATAGACAAAGCCTGTCTCAATCATTTTCTTTTACGTACAACTAAACTGAATTAGATTCTGAACACGACAGAAACACCACAGTCACTAAGAATTAAATACAGATTTTGTCTAATGATAATGATTAAATGATCTACAGTGTCATAATATGCAGGGTGTCCATAAAGTCCCAGTACCATTACAAGCAATAAGTAGTTATAGTGGTACTGGGACTTTGTGGACAACCTGTATATAGCCTGATAAGCACAAAGAATAACCCACAGTAGAAATACTTTAACATTTAACATTTCACAAAATCTAGGCTGTCAAAACCGAGGGGCACTGTGGGGTACTTTCGACCACTCGGCCCTTAATGCTGAAAAGGGGGGCGGGTAGTGGGGGGGGGGAGTTGGAGAGGTTGAACAGCGAGATAAAGAGACCCAGAAAATAAAGGGGATGGAGTACGCGGTCCTTAAGGTGGAATTGGGAGAAAGCCCCTTTGGTTGTATTCAGGAGAAATAGTAGGTACTCGAGTAATAAAGTAATAGATATGAGGCTCCATTTTGATATGTTTTTTTACCTGCTTTGTTTGCTTTTCATAAAAAATGGTCACCTCTTGCTGCTTAGTGTGTGCGGGGAAACTTATCAATAAATGCGCATGTAGTTACGTTAGGTTAACCACTACAAACGATGTTTAACTAGGAAGTGCCACTAACTAGGAAGTGCCACTATAAAACAATGGTTAATTAGGATATGCCACTATAAACAATGGTTCACTAGGAAGTGCCACTATAAAACAATGGTTAACTAGGGAGCGTCACTATAAACAATGGTTCACTAGGAAGTGCCACTATAAACAATGGTTAACTAAGAATTGCCTATAACCAATGGTTAACTAAGAAGTGCCTATAAACAATGGTTAACTGAGAAGTTCCACTAACCAATGGTTAACTAGGAAGAGCCACTATAAAACAATGGGTTAATTAGGAAATGCCACTATAAACAATGGTTAACTAGGAAGTGCCAATATAAGCAATGGTTAATTAGGAAATACCACAATAAAACAATGGTTAACTAGGTACTATAAACAATGGTTCACTAGGAAGTGCCACTAACTAGGAAGTGCCACTATAAACAATGGTTAATTAGGATATGCCACTATAAACAATGGTTCACTAGGAAGTGCCACTATAAACAATGGTTAACTAAGAAGTGCCTATAAAAAAAGGTTAACTGAGAAGTTCCACTATAACCATTGGTTAACTAGGAAGCGCCACTATTAAACAATGGTAAATTAGGAAACGTCACTATAAAAAATGGTTAACTAGGCACTATAAACAATGGTTAACTAGGAAGTGCCTATAAACAATGGCTAACTAGGAAGTACTGAATAGGAAGTTTAAACATTATGAGGAAAAATACGAACTTTTCAAAATATAATTAGCCATCAAAATATTTTAAATGTTCTTACATGCATGAATATTTATTACATATATTCCCCTTACTTAACCAGGCGCAGCTGTGCCTTTGTATAATTTATTTGATAATATATTTCTACTTGCATATTTCTTTAAAAAAGAAAAACACCCAATGTACGTAATATACCTAGACTAGATAGCACACTAGAAAAAAAAACCTTTTTCTATACATTTGCTTTATACGCAGCGTATTCCTTTGAATTAACGCAAAACTTGTGTTTTTTTTTTTCTATTTCTTATTTATTCAACTCTGAACTATTCAGAATGGCAACAAAGAATTCAAAGAAAAACCGCCCTTACGAACGGAGGACCCAAGAGCGAAAATTGTTTGTCGGTGTTCGGGCGTGAATGCGATATTCCCAACCCCAGGTATAATAGACATATAACTCTGGCAAAGGTTTTTATTTATTTACTTCTTTTTTTTAAATACTTCTTCTTTCTGTGATCCCACACTTTCGCGCGATTTCGGGAAATGGCTGATTTGGGGTGCTCGTTGGTACAACAGCGTTTTGCGCTGTGAGGAAGGGTTTTTATTTTATTCTTTAACTTTAATTTTTATATAGTCTCTCATATCATTTTTCAAAAATTTATTTTGATGGCAAATCTCGCTGCTCATTTTCTGGATTTATTCCCTTATTTCTAATCTTCATAAGGCCATTAAACAATTGTATATATATATATATATATATATATATATATATATATATATATTATATATATATATATATATATATATATATATATATATCCAACGTAGCACGAAGGAATACTATACTTCAGAATATCTTGAAAATCCACGTAATAAGGGTAAGTGAAATAGGGAATTGGTATAAGTACTTTCGTAGTAATATTCTACATTTTTCAAGCAGAATATACTACGAAAGTATTGTTCCAAGTCCCAGTTTCACTTACTTTCTACAGTGGATTTAAGGATATATATACATATATATAAATATATATATATGTAATATTAAGTAATATATATTGTTTGTATGGTGCTTTTACGTTGCATGGAACCAGTGGTTATTCAGCAACGGGACCAACGGCTATACGTGACTTCCGAACCACGTCGAGAGTGCTTATACATACATACATATACATAACAAACACACACACACTCACGCATTCATTACAGAGAGATTTCCCTTGACCAAATATAATACATAAAACACAAAACGAAAAAAACTACGAACAGGGCGAATGGACAAAGGCAAAATCAGATTAAACTACAGACTCACAGAACCCAACAAAACCCGGGCAGGAAATACCCAGCGTGGTGACAGAGGGGGCGGGGTGGGTACCCCTCCCCCCCAACTACTATACACCACCACTATACTGTTATAAATAAAAGCGAATTGACAAAAGACACTGTTATAGTACCCAGTACCCACCTACCCGCTACCAACCCACCCCGCCCATCCATCGATAGGGCGCGCTGATACGCCCCTAATTGGACTTTGACTGATCTGATAAAGAGATGATAAAACGTAGGGCACGTCTCTCTCTCTCTCTCTCTCTCTCTCTCTCTCTCTGATTTCGCATACCTCATGCACAAGCTAAACTAGGTCCTACTTTGACAAAGCATCTGCCGCTTAAAAAGCAAAGAAGCAAAGAGAGAGAGAGAGAGAGAGAGAGAGAAATATATATCATTTTAAGTCTGATCCTATTTACGAAACGAGATAAAAAGGATCGTAACCCTATTGAGAAAAGCCGGACTGGGGACAATGGATTGAGAGAGAGAGAGAGAGAGAGAGAGAGAGAGAGAGAACTGAAAGGGCCTTCTCCTTTCCTCTCTCCTCTCCTCCACTGTCCCAAAAGAGAGAGAGAGACAGACAGAGACAGAGACAGAGACAGAGAGAGTACACTTTTTCAAATCCTACAAGAGGACGAATTTATACTTTTCTCCTCTTTTATCCCAAGAGAGACAGACAGACAGACAGACAGACAGATAAAAGAGAGTAAAAGAGAGAGACATAAAAGAGAGAGAGAGAGAGAGTACACCTTATCAAGGCCCACAAGACATACAGAATTTATATTTCTCTCTCCTCTTCTACCCGAAAGAGAGAGAGAGAGAGAGAGAGAGAGGTCCCCGGGAACTGAAAGGGACTTCTCCCCTCCTCCTTTCCTGCCCCAAAAGAGAGAGAGAGAGAGAGAGAGAGAGAGAGAGAGAGTTTCATTCTGTGCCCCAAATCGAGATGAACGGAGAGATATTCAACGTATATGGCTATTATTGTATCACGCCAACAATGAACGCTGACGGCGTTAAAAGACTTACAGATGACTGAATTCTCTCTCTGTACTCAGACAGACGTACAGACGCGCGCACACACACACACACACACACAAAAGACTCTCTCTCTCCCTCTCCGTTTTTCTTCTTCTTCTTCATCTTCTTCCGCTATTCCCTTTTCATCTGTGTCCAACCTTTTCTCTCTCATTTTATTTCGCTTTTCTTAGAATAACCAGCCATTTCTGGACTATAGATAGTACATTTCATAATCCGTATAATCCTTAATTTCATTTATTTTTGAGCCAATATGGACGTGGTCTATTTTTTTTTCTCGTGATATACCCTAGTTTGCTTCCGCAAGCAATCTCTCAGTTCATTCAGTTAATCAATTTAGTTTTTAACCCTCTCTTATTTACAGGATTATCTACTTACCTCCATTTTACCAGTTTTATATATTTCTTCGACACTGTTATTCCTTTTGATTATTATCAATTCATGTCATTTTTCTCTTTTTTCTGGGGTGTCTTTCAATATTATCCATTGCAAGAATCTTATTTTATCCATACTGGTCTATGGATAAATTAAATTATATATGTTCCCTATAATTAAGCCCAATAACGAATATATTTCCAAAATTAAGTAAGTGAAACACAAGGAATAAACGAATATATTTCCAAAATTAAGTAACTGAAACACAAGGAATAAACAAGGAATTGGCAATAAATTTAAATAAATCTCTAGGTAAGTTTATCGTCACTATATAGCCCGTATTTGTAAACAGCTCGTACCTTTTGCATTTAATTGTAACTAGTTTGCATGAAAAAAAAATAGGCCCTATTTGTAAACAACTCTTCTTTGATTGTAATTAAGTTGCATGAAAAAAAAAAATTAAAAAAAATAATTATAAATCAGTAGTAATCTTTAACACGTACATACCAAAAAAAGGGAATTAAATAAATAAAAAAAGAGACCGGTATTTAATTGTAAATTCATTATAAAAATAAAAACAAAAAGAAAAAATAAAAAACTTCCGTATTTATTTTAAATTTCATTATCCGGAAAAAAATTTAAAAAATAAAAACTACGAATTATATATATAAAAAAATAAAACTGGCATTTCTTTTAAATTTCATTACGAAAATAAATAAACAAAAATAAGAAAATAAAAACTATATACCATATATTTTTAAAATTCATAATCCGGAAATCAAATTAAAAAAAAAACTGCAGTATTGCTTTTTTAAATTCATTAATCGTAAATCAAATTTAAAAAAATAAAAACTATCGTATTTATGTTAAATTCATTATCCGGAAATTAAATGAAAAATATAAAAACTACCGTATATTTTTTCAAATTCATTATTCGAAAATTAAGAGCATTCAGGAGTGAATTGCAGATATGCACTGCTAAAAAAAAATTTTTTAAATAAAAAAATATTGGCGGCAAATTGTATGAAGAGGCAAAAATGCGGGCAGTCAAAGTCGGCGCCTGTTATTTTTCCATTTGGGCGCATTTCGATTTCATTTGCTTGTGGCTTACAAATACCAATCGATTTGTGGCCCGTTTGTGTGTGTGTGTGTGCGTGTGTCTGTGTGTGTCTGTGCGCGCGCGCGCACCCAGTTCGCGGGTCGACGCTGAACTTGTTTTATTCTTTCTCATAGGCCGCGTACATTGTGACTACATCTATTTCAGCGTCGATTATGTTGTCATGTCACCAGTGAGATATTTATATCGCCAGTCAAAAGCGATGTGTTTCTAGATAAAAGTACTATATATCACCAGCCAAAAGTTATGTGTTTCTAGATCTAAGTATATATCACCAGATAAAATTTTGTATACATCACCAGTCAAAAGCGATGTGTTTCTCGATAAAAGTATACTATATCGCCAGTCAAAAGCGACGGGTTTCTAGATAAAAGTATACATCGCTAGTAAAAAGCGATGTGTTTCTAGATAAAAGTACTATTTATCACAAGCCAAAAGCGATGTGTTTCTAGATAAAAGTATTTATCGCCAGTCAGAAGCAATGTGTTTCTAGATAAAAGTATATATCGCCAGTCAAAAGCGATGTGATTTAGATGAAAATATATATCACCAGTCAAAAGTGATTTGTTTCTAGATAAAAGTATATATCACCAGATAAAAGTATATATCGCCAGTCAAAAGCGATGTGTTTCTAGATAAATGACATTCACTTTGGTATATCGTCATATCTTATTGATTTCCATCCTAGAGTTATATGGTTTACTAGGCAAAGGCTTATGTGGTTATTGATAAATATTCTTTTGCCAGACAAACGCAGATGTGTTTCTTGAGAAATATTCTTTCACCAGTCAAAAGTAGATGTGTTTTTAGGTTAAATATTCTTTGTGGTAGATAATATTTATTGCCATCCTAATGTAGTATATTTTACCAGTCGGAAGCAATATTTTTACAGATCAATTATATTCTTTTTGGCATATATTTATTTCTATTCCAATGCTGCATACCACCAATCAAAAGCGATGTATTTACAGATAAATTATATTCATTTTGGTACATATCATTTATTTCCATCCTAATGTTGTATAATATATCACCAGTTAGAACGAAAAGTTTATAGATAAATATTAGTTTTTTTTATATCTTTTTTTGCTTACTTGAGGAGTAAGCCTACAAACTACTTTGCTGTTGTTACTGTTCTCCTTTTTGTTGGGGAGGTAGAAAAGGTCTATGTAGAAGCCAAAAAGGTCTGAAAAAGGTGTTTCGCATTGAGTTGAAGATACAGGAATTTTAGGATACGATATTTATGATTTATTTACTAGGATGAAAATGTATAAAATAAATAATGAAGCGTATTTATTTTAATTTTCGTTGGTGAAACAGGGGTCTATTTGACCGTACATTTTAGCACATTTTAATTTACGTTAAAAGTTCAGGAATATAACGTTGACAACTTATGCGTGAAGGGAAAATCTTGCACACGTCCCAGTAAGTTGGAGGTCGGATCACACCTTGTTATAACTAAATGATATTCATTTTGGTTTTCATATGGTTTATTTCGATTCTATTGTATACATATCACCAGTCAGATGCGATATTTTCATAGCTAAATGGAGTTATCTTTTACTACGGGAAAGAAACAGAATAAGTTGATGGTTATATAATTTTTTCTTTATTTTTTTCACAAACATCTATGGGGAAGAAACAGGACATGTTTGTTATATGATGTCCATTTTTTAACATACAAGGACATGTGGATTGTCAATTTTTTTTTAACAAAATCTACAGAAAACAAAACTGCAACATCTTTAGGAATTTTTTAAGGTTGGATATCTCAAACATTCTTCATATCCACACCCTTAAAACTACTTTCTTATATTTTTATTTTTTTCCTCATGGCATCGTTAAATATTTTTTCTTCCAAAAATCTTTAAAAAAAATTACAAAATCTTTAAAAACTGTTTTTAGGTGGAAATCTCACAAGTTCCACATATCTCCCAATATATATTCGCCCACAAAACAGTTATTTTTAATTTTCATTTATTTTTCAAATGCAACATTTTTAATTTTTTTTTGTGAGGGGGTGGGCTGGGATATCTCACACAGTCTATATTATCTCCATTATATCCCTTCCCATAAAACTGCTAAATTTTCCATTTTATTTATTTATCTATTTATTTTGTCCATTTTTTTTTTTCAATGCAACATCTTTCAATTATTTGGGGGGGTTGGTTTGTGGATTGGAATATCTTAAACATCCTATATTATCCCCATAATATCCCTTCCCATAAAACTGCTAAATTTTTCATTTTATTTATTTATCTATTTATTGTCAATTTTTTTTCAGTTCAACATCTTTATAAATTTTTTTTGTGGGGGTGTGGACTGGGATATCTTAAAACATTCTATATTACCTCCATTATATCCCCTCATAAAAATACTAAATTTGCCAGTTTATTTGTTTGTTTTTTTAATTTTTTTTAATGCAACATCTTTATAAATTTTTCTTGTTGGGGTGTGGGCTGGGATATCTCACATTTCATATTACCTCCATTATATCCCTTGCCATAAAACTGCTAAATTTCTCATTTTATTTATTCATTTTTTTTTTTTGTCAATTTTTTTTTTTTTCATGACCACAGACGCCGCGCTTATGAAATATATCCAACCTGATGCGGCCCATCATGTCCGATATTGGCCGAAAGAGCGGGTAATAACCGGCCCGATTAAGTGTTGGGAACGGGGGGTCGGGGGGTCGGGTGGGGGGTTAAACCAATCAAACACGCAGCTCCATTGAACACTTTATTGAACATGTAAAACCATCAATAAAAATACAAAGAGCTGTTATCACAACTGGTGTTACGGGGGGAGGGGGGGTCTACCTCTACCGGTACGAAACTGCAGCGCCGGTACATTTGACTGGACCGGCTTGTGCTCACAGCGTCCGGTTTAAGTCACCAATGACCAAATGAAAAAAAATATATATATATTAAAAATTAAAAAATTTAAAATTACAAAAAAAAAAAAAAGAATCTTTGTCGTATCATGTCACTGTCACTCATCGATTCACTTCACTACAACAGTTGTTTTTGCTTGATGCTTTCAATAACCGTCAATGTTTCTGGAGTCATTTTTTTAATAACTGTTTTTTTTGTGCTGGGTTGTTATATAAAGTCCTTGTTTTTATATTTTTTCAAGTGCTTGGGTTGTTACAAAATCCTTGTTTTGAGTTTTTTTAAGTGGTAGAGTTGTGCTTAGGTGGTAAAGTCCTTGATTTTATATTTTTTTAAGTGCTTGGATTATTACAAAATCCTTGTTTTTAGTTTGTTTAGTATTAGGGTTGTGCTTGGGTTATGAAGCCCTTGTTTTTATTTCTTCATCAATGCTTTGGGTTGTGCTTTATACTTGCTCTAACCTGCTTTATTCAAAGCACTCTCGAGTTATCTGAAGTTAAATTGTGATTATAAAAGTACTCGTTTTTGTTTCCATTTCAGTGCTTGGATTGTTGCTTTGCGATGCTTTTTCAGGCTTGATTCAAAGCACTCTTGAGCGATCGAGGTTTAAAAAAGGAAAAGTTGTACAGAATGGCTATTGGCCGTGATATTTACCAAGATGAAAGATTGCGTTCATAGAACTTCATAACATAAAGAGAATCTCTCTCTCTCTCTCTCTCTCTCTCTCTCTCTCTCTCTCTCTCTCTCTCTCTCTCTTACACACACTCACACACACACGATATTGTTCATCAACATAAAGGTTTACACACACACACACAGTATGTTAGTGATTACACCATATCCTTGCAGAGATCTCAAGCGAGAATTACACCTCTCTCTCTCTCTCTCTCTCTCTCTCTCTCTCTCTCTCTCTCTCTCTCTCTCTTTCAAGACTTTGTTTATCAATATGAAAGATTACACACACACACAGTATGTTAGTGATTACACCAAATCCTGGTAGAGATCTCAAGTGAGAATTACACCTCTCTCTCTCTCTCTCTCTCCTCTCTCTCTCTCTCTCTCTCTCTCTGAAGGCTATGTTTATCAATATGAAAGATTATACACACATAAACACACTCTCCTACTGATTACACTCTGGAGCATCTATTCAGAAGAAAGCAAAGTCTAGTATAGCTTTTACATCAGCTTTTCTCGCCCTCCACCTCTCACTGTTCTGTTTAGAAGTCTGAAGAATCGCTAATGCAAGAGTCCCGGGCAAATAATAAATCTTGCTCATTTGCTTATTCCAACCCCCTCCCCTCCCCCCTTCTCCCCCCTCCCACCCGCACTTTTTGGTAATCCAGGACCCTCTACGTTTTTCAATTTCCTTTGCACAATAAATGCGATGAATATGGATCGCTCATGCATAGGGGAGATGAGGAGGCGGTTCGGCGATGCCTTTTGGTGAAGTATTCATTCATTGGCATCTTGACACGTTTACCTGGGCAGGTATTCTGAAATTCGTTTTGATGATGGGAGGGAAGGAAATTAGGCAACTTGTTTGTTGCAGTTTCAATTGTTCTTGAGTGTCATTAAGTGTTTCAGTCCGCGTTTAAATGTATCTTTCGTTTAGAAAGCTTCTGCCACAAGTCAGCACCAAATTTTTTTTTACGATTTTTAAACGAATTTTTAAAAAATATAAAAAATATAAACCACTTGTGATTGACATTTGCGCAAATATTCTCAAATCTATCTTAACATAAACCCACCCGGAAGCAGTAAAAATTCAAACTAAAAATGAAATTAACTTACAAATACGAACAGGATTAGAAATTAGCTTGGAAGACAGGACAGATGTATTCATACACTATTGAATATACCCCACAATAAAAGTATCTCATTTTCTTTTGGAGGATACAGTCCATTAATATTTAAATTTTTTTTTAGAATTAAATAATTTTTTGTTTTGAAAATTAAATGACTTTGTATCATGTAAAACAGATGAATTTTTATTCCATAAGTTTATTGGGACATTTTGCAGTAAATCTTGCAATCACTGAACTGACAGTAATCAGATAATTGCAGTCATAGGATGAGGAATGATGTCCTATAGCTTTGTTAGCCTAATATTTAGGATTGAATTTTTATACCTGATCCCATAGTATACTCTACTTATATGTGTGTGTGTGTGTGTGTGTGTGTGTGTGTGTGTGTGTGTGAACAAAAACTGAAATGTTTTTGCTATATGAAAATCCCCTTTAATGTCTTATTTGCATTTTTCGCTATTTCTTTACTTTTGCTTCTGCAGAAGAGAGAGAGAGAGAGAGAGAGAGAGAGAGAGAGAGAGAGAGAGAGAGAGAGAGAGAGACAGAGAGACAGAGAGAGATACTATCCACTTCAAAAAAAATCAATTACATATAAATTTTACTTAATATCAAAGAGACTATCCACTTCAAATAAAAAATCAAGTACATAAAAATTTTACTTAATATCAAATACATCACAAGCAAGATTTGTTTTTTGGCTTGAAAGCAACAAGACACAAGGACAAGTAAAAACATCCCCAGCACTGGAGAAAAATATAGAAACTACTTTGTATCCAGATCTCCAGACCTACACACAATCAATTTAACAACCAGCACTATAAAAACAAAGTAAGTTGCCAAATTTCCACACCTGCACAATTAATTTAATACACGTGAAAGCATCTGTCAAAATCATTTGACTTCAGTCTGAAACTGGACTCGACACAGCCCGAATTCAAACCTTTCTTCCATTCGCCGTATTTGTCAAGTAAGTACAAAGCCACCAGCGAGGTAATTATCTAAGCTAAATTTGCCTTGATAGAATTCATCAATTTCTTTTTCCATTTTAATGTTAAATTATTATACTCTGTCTCTTTTAGTATCCCTGCCCATTTTCATATTTTCACGTTTTCACTGACATATTTCGCTTAATTACTTTACCGTCACATAATCGTTTTCCAGACACTCGAATCTACTTTTTTTTACTACTTTTAATCAAGTCACTTTGTACCTGTAATTATCGTTCGTTTACCAGTTAACTCCGCTCGCCAATTCGTCTGTCTTTCCTCTCATCTTCTTCTGAACGTTTTATTAATCATTCGCTTTTATAAAGGGGGGCGATGTGGGGGGAGGGGGGGATGGTGGTGGATGGGGGTGAGGTCGGCACATAATTGGAACGAAACGGAGGTCACTGAATTAAAAAGAAAAAAAAATTAATAATAAAGAATTAAAATAGTGTTCCTACTTAAAAACGAAGGGTCACTATAAACTTCTAAAAGGACACATGATACGTTATCACCAGATTAGGGGGGCGTGGCCGTTTAGTAGTTGTTGTTCTTTTTCCAGACATAACCTTTATAACCCCCTTACAAACGCCTTTTGGTGATCACGACACACAATTAGTTATTTAGTTATTTTTATTAACTGTTATGATAATCATTATTATAATTATTTGTTTTATCATAAGACGAAGACGGGATACATAGCGTTTTATGGAAGAGTTGTTTATTTATTAGAGGGGGGGAGGATGGGGAGAGGGGGTTGACTGGGTTGGTAGAGGGAGGGGGGAGGGGGGTAAGGAAGCGTTATTCATACCTACGTCGACATCGGATGACTATTTACACTATGTACATTTCTCTAGCACTGTTATCCAGGTCCCTAAGAGCGAGAAACAGAGAGAAACAGAGAGACAAGAGATAAAGATAGATAGACGGAGAGAAAGATAGATAGGACAGATAGAGGGAGAAAAGGACCAGAAACCCAGATGTCAAGGAATATTAAGTGTCACTCCTACACGAACAACGGAAGAACCCTATATTTTTCTGAGGCTCTGGACAAGGAGAAATGTCTGTTAATTAAGTCTTTTTTCTAGTTATTTTTTCTTTTCCAGGCGGTATCCACGACTCCAGAGACTTGTATGCAAAATGCGTTTCCAGTTCAAGTTAAGACTGGAATGTCCACCAGTATCTTTTGTTACACTATGTACAAGGGAGGGAAAGAGAGGACACACGAATTCCAATAACCTGTTTCTACTTTCTCTTCTCACCACTGCTGAAGAACAGAACGTTTCCACTCTTTCACTGCTGAAGAACAAAACGTTGCCGATTATTCACCGCTGAAGAACAAAACGTTTTCGATTATTCACTGCTGAAAAACCCAAAGAAAATTTTGACTTTTTCATTGCTGAAGAACAAATTTTCTTTTTTACTTTTTCACTACTGAAGAACATGTTTTGGTTTTTTCACTGCTGAAGAACAAAACTTTATTTACATTTCCACTGCTGAAGAACAAAATGTTTTCGCTGAACAAAACGTTTTCACTTTTTCACTGCTGAAGAACAAAACGGTTTTTTTTTTCACTGCTGAAGAACAAAACGTTTTGGCTCTTTCACTGCTGAAGAACAAAACGTTTTCGATTTTTCACTGCTGAAGAGCAAAACGTTTTGGCTTTTTCACTGCTGAAGAACAAAACGTTTTCTGCTTTTTTACTGCCGAAGAACAAACGTTTTTACCTTTTTCACCTGTCAAAGAACAAAAAACGTTTTCGCTCTCACTCCTGAAGAACATAACGTTTTTTTTCTTTTTCACTGTTGAAGAACAAAAGGTATTTCTTTTTCATTGCTGAAGAACAAAACTTTTTCGCTCTTTCACTGCTGAAGAACAAAACGTTGTAGCTTTTTTCGCTGCTGACGAACAGAACGTTTTCGCTCTTTCACTGCTGAAGAACAAAAAGTTTTGGCTTTTTTCACTGCTGAAGAACAAAAAACGTTTTGGCTCTTTCACTGCTGAAGAACAAAACGTTTTGGCTCTTTCACTGCTGAAGAACAAAACGTTTAGCCTTTTAGCCTTTCGTGAGCGGACTTTTTTAGCCTTTTAATTAAGCCTTTTTTAAAAAGTGAACCAAGCCTTTTTTAGAATAAATTAAAACTTTTTTTTTAATAAGCCAGAAGATAATTCGACCAAGCGAATTCCAGCCAAGTGAGAAGAAGTAATGACTGAAATTAAACAGTGGATTCGTGGGAGTTCGGGAGAGTGTAACTCCACTGTATTATTTCACACTTTTTTTATGAATTCAAACGTTTGCTTTTTATCGATTGGAATTTCTTTTATCAAGTCAAACGTTTGCTCTCTATCAATTCAAATGTTTCTTTATCAAGTCAAACGCTTTTCTTTATAATCATTTCAATTCTTCCTTTTTATCAATTTAAACGTTTATTTTTTATCGACTTAAATGTTCACTTTTTATGTAAGGGTTTAAATTTTTTTTATCAATTTTGATCAGTTTTTATGAATTTTTAAAATTGATTTTTATCAAGTTAAACGTTCATTTTATATCAATTTAAACACATTTTGATTTTCTATCTCTTTAAACGTTCTGATTTTTTATAACTTTAAACGTTTTAATTCTTATCACTTTAAACGTCTATTTTACTCATTTAAACGTTCCTTTTTTTATAAATTTAAATATCTCAATTTTCATCAATGTAAAGTTTACTTTCTATCAATTCAAAACGTTCTATTTTCATCAGTTTAAACGGTTCTTTTATAAATTCGAACGTTAATTTTTTTTTATCAATTTAAAGGTTTCATTTTTTTCGATTAATCGGGAAAATAGTGACGTTATCAACAGTCATGTTCCAGGCTATGATGCAATAGTGAAGGTCACGATGATGGTGATAATAAAAATGATAATGATGAAAGGAACGAGAGGATACAGTGATGATAATGACAAAGATAGTGTTGATAATAATGATGAAATGAACACCAGGGTAAGACGGATTAAGGGCTTATGGAATGAAAGAGCGTGGCTCTAATGGAGCTGGAGCTGCCCACTCGCTCGCTCGCGCGCTCGCAAAGGGGTATCAGCAGGAAGGGTAGCAGCAGTAGCTAGCAGTAAGCAGGTAGTAGTAGCACAAACACATGGGAAGTGTCCCCCTACCCATCGCCAGAGAGGCATGGCGACATTTTGTTTTTTCACCGCCGTAAAAATATATATATATATTTTTTTTTATGCATTTCTCCCTTCGTTACCCTTCTCTCCCCTCCCCCTTCCCCTTCCCCCTCTTCCCCCTTCACTCTTGTATCTCCCACATTCCAGGATGTGGTTCTATGAAGTCCGGCTTCGCCGATCAATACGGCTGGACCAACCAAATGGTATGTGTCGTCCCAATCTTCCCGCCGTTGCTTGTGGCTCCGCCTTTAGCTTCCCTAAAAGAGAGAGAGAGGGGTGGGGGAGAGAGAGAGTGTAGAAGCAGCTTCGTCACTGCTTTCATCGCGAAGGAAATATTGTTTAAGATGAGCGCGATTCCTCAAAAGGAGATCGAATCGCGTTTGATTTCCGAGCAGAAGCCGCGGTCAAAGAGATGGCATTCGGACGCCGGCCCTCGAGCTGAAGGGCCCTTGAGAAGGCCGGTGTGCGCTCCATGGAAAAACAACATAGCCGTGACAGCACCATCACTACCACCACCACCACTACTACTACTACTACTACTACTACCACTATCCCTGCCAACCTCCACCCCCTACCCCCCACCAGGCCAACCAACCAACTAACCAACAGACAGATCTCTATATAGCCACACAGGAGACAAATTACAGTTTCCAGCAGCCGACGACAGATTCAAGGTTCCAGCATCCCACGAGAGATTCCAAGTTTCCAGCATCTTCCAGGTTCTAGCATCTGACGACAAATTCCAGGTTATATTATCAGACGACAAATTCCAGGTTACAGCATCCGACGACTGATTCCAGGTTCCAGCATCCCAAGACAGATTCCAGGTTTCAGCAGCTTCCAGGTTCCAGCATCCTCAGGTTCTAGCATCTGACGACAGATTCCAGGTTCTAGTATCAGACAACACATTCCAGGTTCCAGTATCCGACGACAAATTCCAGGTTTCAGCAGCTTCCAGGTTCCAAAATCCCACGGCCGATTCCAGGTTCCACCATCTTCCAGGTTTCAGCATCCGACGACAGATTCCAGGTTCCAGCATCCCACGACAGATTCCAGGTTTCAGTATCCGACGACAAATTCCAGGTTCCAGCTTCTTCTGTGTTCCAGCATTTCCCAGGTTCCAGCATCCGACGAAATTCCAGTTTCCAGTACCCGACGACAAATTCCAGGTTTCAGCATCTGACGACAAATTCCAGGTTCCAGCATCTGACGACAAATTCCAGGTTTCAGCATCTGACGACAAATTCCAGGTTCCAGCATCCGACGACAAATTCCAGCTTCCAGCATCCGACGAACAAATTCCAGGTTCCAGGTTCCATACCTTTTCTAGCCACAGCTCTACTGCTGCTGATGATGATGTAGAGAGCCTGTGGGCACTCAGTCACACACACACTTCAACTAACGACTAGACAGAGAGAGAGAGAGAGAGAGAGAGAGCGAGAGAGAGAGAGAGAGAGAGAGAGAATTTTATCCTTGTGCTTATTAATTGGAGGACCTGCCCATCCAGACCAACTGGCCAACTACAGTCTTCGTGGGATTCATTGATACCCGCTACCCTAGAAAGGAGGAGACTTGGTTACGAAGGAGGTGAGGAATAATTGAGGGGGAATAAGGACATAAGGAGATAAATGAATGATGCGATAAATGAAGAATGTAAAAATGACGAAAATGAAAATGAACACAGCCATAAGTTCCCTACTTGTAATTCTTTATGCAAAATGATCATCGTGAGTTAACGAAAATTAAAATAAATTCCCTTACTTCCAATCCACGTTTTCCAAAATAATTAAGAACTAGATTGCATAAATCCATGTAAGAAGTTTAAATTTAATTTTACCATCCACGTTCAAACACTACCTCTCTTGAATTCATTATTAAAAATAGGCATTAGATAAAATTAATTTTACCAGCCATGTCGATCGCCCAAACGTTAAGTCGAATCAGCAGCAGCGAAGAGTAGAAGATTAAGATTAAGACAATTTCTCCTGTCATCTCATTTCTGTCTTTCCTTCCTTCCTTCTCCCTTCTTTCTTCCTCTTCCATTTTTTCTATTTCTTTCCCTCTGCCTCCGTCCACCAGCAGAAACATCTTGACGCTCCTTTAAAAGGCCCAAGAAGACCCGAGGAAAATAAACATCCTTCACCATCGCGCAGAGTCACTGTTATCTCTCCTCTATCCTGTACAGTTGTGTGGCATGAATACCTAACGAGAGAGACAGAGAAAGAGAGAGAGAGAGAGAGAGATAATCTCGAGGCGAGTCACGCCTCTGAGCAGGCCACGGCCACCACATTATACCAGATCACACAAAAGTTTTTATAAATACCGAGAGAGTCATCACAAGTTCACACAGCTGCTGCTGCTGCGGCTGCTGAAGGTGGCCCGGGACGATAGTAAATATCTCTTCCCTTTGTTGCTGATGGTGCTACGTCAGTCAGTCAGTCAGTCAGCCTCTTACTTACTCCTGCTGACTCCGTGAGGACTCCTAGCCCACCCATCCCAGCCCCAGCAGCCCCCAGCCCTGATCCATTTTTAAGGGGGCTGGAAACGAAACGAGACTGGAATACTAATGACTCATTTTACTTTCGAGTGTTTTTCGCTTTATTTTCCCAACGTGGAGTTCACCACTACCCCGCCATGGAAAGGAGTGCTTACTTTATCCCCCGGGCCGAGGGCTGTTGGCTGGGCAGGCGACGGTTTTGTCTCTCTCTCTCTCTCTCTCTCTCTCTCTCTCTTCTCTCTCTCTACCCCCTTCCTTCTGTGATGCAACGGTGCACAGCAAAGATCTGCTGTTTGCACAAAGATCATTTTCCAGGTTCCAGAGGGGCTGATTCGTATGCAGGTGTTATGCAGGTATTCGCTCCCGCGAGACACGATCAACAATGGTTAGGGCAGAGATTTGGGTATTTATATCTAATTTCAATTTCCTATTTCATTTCAGAGCGTTAGCTCTCTTTATATCTAATTTTATTTTCCGTTTTTTGTCACTGTACGCATCTGCTTTCACAACCGACCTTACATACAAGCGTAAATTGATATTATCGCAGTCTCATCACTCGGTGAAATGGTAGATACTGTGTCCGGCCTCTCGAGATTTCAAGTGTCACTTTTTTTTTTTTTTCAGCCTTTCCAGGCCTCGATGTCCCTTCAGAAGTCCACTTCCTCTTCCACCTCCTCCTCCTCCTCTTTCGTCCTCCGTCCTGGAATGCCTTAGGAGAATACGAAAAGGTTTCTGCTGTTTATAGCCTCTGGAAGTTTGAGTGTCACACATTTTAAGCCCTTCCAGGCCTTGTTGTCCATTCAGAAGTCCTTCCTACACCTTCTCGACTTCCTCCTCCTCCTTCGTCCTCCATCCTGGAATACCTTAGGAGAATCCGAAGGGTTGTTCCAGCTGCTGTTGACTGCTTTCGGCGCGAGTTTTGGTGGGGGGATGGGGGGGTGGGGGAGGTAGCTACACTACCACCCGGAGAGAATCACCGCCCTGATCATCATCATCTACCACGCGCGCTGATGGTGGAGATAAGCGTTATTGGCGTTGTGATGAAGGGGCGTCATGGAAGGGAAGGCGGAGGCGTTGACGGGCGTTCCAGACCCCTGGCTGCGGAAGTGGTCCAGGGGCCCCGCCGCCGAGTCGCAGGTGAGGTGTGCAGGGAGGAGGCTGGAAGTGTTCGCGGCCACTAGGCTGGAGGCGGACGTCGAGGAGGAGGTCTCTCGGTGGTGGCCGAGCTTCCCCTCGACGCCGCCTGACGAAGACGACGACGAGGAACCTTTGGTGGCGTTCTCCTCCTTCACCAGGACTGGAACGGAGATGCGGCGGGGGGAGGTGGCGCTCTGGAAAAGGAAAAGATGCGGAAGTCAGTTCCAGCGGCTGGAATGAAGTCGACCCTCGTTACCAGGGGGCATTTTGACTTTTAAAAACTAAACCAATCGCCTTCTTAAAGATAAACTAAGAGATTTATTTACTTTTCGAAGGGAGAAATTTCTCTCTCTCTCTCTCTCTCTCTCTCTCTCTCTCTCTCTCTCTCTCTCTCTCTCTCTCTCTCTTTTCACTCGCATGCGAATCTACAAAGAGATCTTCACTGGAATGGCTATCAAATAATAATGATTATGAAGCCTAGAAGTTAGGTCACTATGGCCACTGCAGCGCATAGCTCTGATGGAAGTGACAAATAAATTCTATGGCCGTCAATATTTCTATTCTTCCTTCTATCTATCTA
>NC_087211.1:84020852-84048352 GCF_015104395.2 Macrobrachium nipponense | reverse complement strand
AAAAAATTTATTTCTCTCTCTCTCTCTCTCTCTCTCTCTCTCTCTCTCTCTCTCTCTCTCTCACACACACACATCACTACAACACACACACACACACATACACACACACATAGACACACACACAAATGCTGAGGCTAACTGAAAAAAAAAATTATCTCTCTCTCTCTCTCTCTCTCTGTCTTTATCACGCGTACACTTACAACTTCATACTGAAGCCGAATTAGAACAAAATTCTCTCTCTCTCTCTCTCTCTCTCTCTCTCTCTCTCTCTCTCTCTCTCTCTCTCTCTCTTTTATTAGTAGTAGGCGCTAGCCTCTTCATTGAACGAAATGTCAACTCTACAAACTTAATTAGGAGATAAAAAAATATTTAGTTAAAAAGTTCATGTTTTTATAATAAACCTTTAATACTTTCAACTGTTCCCATGACCCTGTTATTATTATTATTATTATTATTATTATTATTATTATTATTATTATTATTATTATTATTATTCATCATCATCATCATTATTACCTAAAAGCCCGTAGTCACAGAACAATGAAAATAAATATCTATATCATATCGTTATTATTATTATTATTATTATTATTATTATTATTATTATTATTATTATTATTATTATTATTCATCATCATCATCATCATCATCATCATCATCATCGAAAACCGTAATCACAGAACAGTGAAAATAAATATCTATAATATCAGTTACATATTTGTGAAATACGAATTAACCCAAAATCTAGCTGATAATATTGCATTACTTCGAGAAACGACGCTATAGTACACATTTCTATCGCAATGAATTGTCTAATATTCTAAAGAGGGTTTTCCCAAACACTTTCGAAATCTCCGTGATTTTTTGGAGGAGAATGCTGACATAAACTGAAAGCTGAAATAAACAGGAATAATCGGAAAAAATGAGAGAATGTGATTTCTAAAAAAAATTTTGAATAATGATGTAGACGAAAGTGGTCCATGAAATGTTAAAATTAAACCAGGTAAAATAAGCCAAAAAGAAACGATAAAATTTACATTAAAATATATGGAAATAAATTATATTTCTTATCAAATATATAGCAATATTAATTAAATATTTTCACCTGAAGCAAGAAAATGTCACAAGACCATTGTTAAGCTCTTTGTTCATAAAAATCGCCAATGAGGATAACCGAGCCAGGAGTTGAAAGATATTCTAATTCAATTAATATATATATATATATATGTATATATATATATATATATATATATATATATATATATATATATATATGTAAATATATATAAATATACATATATAAGTGTATATATATAATATTCTACAATAAACTTTGAAATTTGTACCTTATGGCCGCTCATAAGTAACACAAAAAATACACAACTTCAGAAAGCAATGATGCAGAACATATTCATTTGTACGTACGAAAATGAACAGCAATATTGATTTAGAAAAATAATTTCCCTTCTGAGAAATACGTATTGATTGTATCAGACTCGTAAGAGCTGATTAAAAATAATACTTTATGTCTCTGGGACTATTATTGCTTCTTGTGCCGGACTTGGCAATCATCAATGATGATATTTTTCTAATAAAAGATAATTCATTGATGTATGGTACGTAATTTAACTTCTAAAGACGTTCAGTTTTGCAATCAACGTTCCTTCCAGTGAAAAATCATTCATTGATGTATAATACGAAATTTAACGTAAGTGGGCGTCAATTTTGCAATCAACGTTCATTCAAGTGCAAATTTATTCACTGATGCATAATCCGAAATTTAACTTAAGCGTCAATTTTGCAACGAAGCGCTCATCCAAAATGAAAAATCATTCATTGACGTATAATCCGAAATGTAACTTAGAGCGTCAATTTTGCAATGAAGCGCTCATCCAAAATGAAAAATCATTCATGATGCATAACCCAAAATTTAACTTGAGCGTCAATTTTGCGATGAAGCGCTCATCCAAAATGAAAAATCATTCATTGATGTATAATCCGAAATTTAACTTGAGCATTAATTTTGCAATGAAGAGCTCATCCAAAATGAAAAATCATTCATTGACGATTAATCCGAAATGTAACTTAAGCGTCAATTTTGCAATCAAGCGTTCACTCCACTGAACAATCATTCATTGATGTATAATACAAAATTTAACTTTAAGTGGGTGTTAATTTTGCAATGAAGCGTTCATCCAAAATGGAAAATCATTCACTGATGTATAATACAAAATTTAACTTAAGTGGGTGTCAATTTAGCCAATCGAGCACTTACATGAAAGTACACTTGCCAAATGTTCATACCTCAGCATTAGCGCAAACGATCGCGAGGAATTCTGCCATTTGAAAGAAAGATCTTGGAGGAAAAAAAAAAACTAATATGGAAAAGTCTAATTGAAACGCCATTCGGGAACAGAATAGCCCTAAAAAGGCGACTAATGCGAAGCGTGAATGGGAATGAAAAAACAGTCTTATACCAAAAAGACAAAAAAAAAAAAAAAAAAAAAAAAAGTAAAAAGAAAAAAAAAAAAAAAGACTGAAAAGCTTAACACATTTCACACCCACGTACAGGAATAAAAAAAATTCATGATAAAAGTTCATAGAACATCGGAACGGGAGGTGGTGGTAGTTAAAACAAGTGGAGGAAGGAAAAGAATAAAAGACAAAAAAAGACAAAAAAATATCATAATAAAATTTGATAGAACATCAGAACGGGAGGTGGTGGTAGTTAGAACAAATGGAGAAAGGAAATGATTAAAGACAAACCCCCTTCCACACAACCCCCTCAACCCCCGCCCCCCCCCCCCCAAAAAAAAAAAAGCTTAATAAAAGTTGATATAACATCCGAACGGGAGGTGGTGAGTTAGAACAAGTGGAAGGAAAAGAATAAAAGACAAAAACCTTAAATAAAAAAAAACGAAAGAAATATTGAAAAGGGAGAGACAAAATCGTTGCTAATCTTCCCGCTGAGTGGCCCTATTACCTTTTTAAGCTTTTCCATTCCCGGGCCAAACATTTATACGCGGAAGAATGCACGTCGCTAGGAAGAAAACCCTCCCGTCGGCCCATAATGCATACTTATAATGGCTATTGAATGCATAAAAAATTCTGCCCCTCTTTTTTTTTCCACTCTCGTCTGGCCAATTGTTCGACGCACTAAGACTATAAGCCTTGCATTTATCGGCGGAAGAAGGGGGGAGGGGGGTTAGAAGGGTGGTGGTCGGTGCACTAGCGGGCCAATCAGACGTTGGGGAACAATGGCCCACCCACGGAGCAATGCTCCTCCCGCCCATTGTCCCAGGAGACGTGAGGTCACTTGTCCCCCTCATCGTTTGGCAAATAGATTCCCGGCGCAGGTATTCAGGACACTTCTGCAATAGGACAGAAAATAAAAAAAATCCTGCAAAGGATACCTGCTGTTGTATGAGAACGTGAGACTCTTTTCAGGATTTCTCTTTCATTCTCTCTCTCACTTACTAAATCGTCCTTTCTATAATCTGCCAAATGAGGACGTGAACCACTTTCTTTTCTTCTTCTTCTTCTTCTATGTCTCCAGGAGACACGGAATGCTCGTTTTCTCACCCACGGGACAAAAGCGGGTTTGTATACGCGAATGTCCTACTCCTCTTCCTCGTCCTCCTCCACCTGTCCTTCAATTGTGTCTCCAATTATTATCCGAATAGCTTCAAATGCATAATAAAAGACAGCAGCATTGCGCGGGGAGCCACTGAAGAACAACAGGTGTGTGAGTGTGTCTGTGTGGTGGGAATGCCAAGTGGGAATGTAAGCGGTGGGAATGATAAAACCTGCATTTTAAAAACGTCCCCACAGGTGATCTTCCAACCGACGAATTCTCCTCCCCAAGGGGGCGACCTCTCCCTGAGTTTCAAGGGAAGGGACCTCTTAAGCAATCCTACGAAGGCCCCCTGAGGTTCCTCGTATGGGTCCTACGGATCCTACGGATCCCATTCCTAAATTTCAAGCTGTTCGGTTGCCGGGAATGCGAGGGAATGGCGCCGTGGGCGTCCCGTTCCAATTCCAAAGGGGACGGGAAGGTGTCGAGTGCTTCCTGCAGGTGCTCCTTCCGGAATCGGTGAAATTCCTGAGCCCAAAAATGGTAAACGAAAAAGAGGAATTGTGAAATTAAATTCAGACTAAACATTAGATAATAATCCCAATTTCAATTCACCGAAATGACAGACGAACAGAGAAAACGATGCGATCAAGTTAAGGCTAAACTTGACGGATTCACCCCCAAATGATTCCATTCCCAGATTTCCCAACGCAAAAGGGCGAGACTTCCCGATTTACCGATTTCTCAACGATCCCTCCCAAAAAATACGTAGACTGGAGCACCCTGGCGATCCCAACTGCCGCGTCCCTCCAAGACGTCCCGGAGTGTCCCTTTAAAAAAGACCAACAGCAGCGGCGCGCTACTCATCCCATTGTGGGGAGAAACAATAGCGTAGTATCACCTGGAGGCCGGATCCCGTTTTCTGTCGATCCCTTCTTCTTCTTACAGTGTGGTGCCACCGCTGCTGGTGGTGGTGATTACGAACACATCTGTTCTCGCTCTTCTTTTATTCGATTTTTCGTCCTCCCTCTGCGCTTACGGTCATGTGAATCCTCTCATTTGGATATATTGATGAGCCCTTTTTTCCTCTATTGAAGGAGCAATTAAGAGGCAGCCAGCGTTACTGCGCTGCGATCGATTGTTACTTGAAGCATGCAACAGGAATAAGAGGGAGGGTGGGAGGTCTGTCTGGCTTGCAGAAGTTTGCTTGGCATGATATTATTATTATTATTATTATTATTATTATTATTATTATTAATTTATTCCCCATTACATTCTGTTACTTCTTTCGAATGGACACCATAATATTCTTTGGCAGCTTCTTGAATTTCATATCAGTGATCTCTCTTGTGGATTTGTTCCTTATCAAAAATGGTTCGTCTTGTGGATCATAATAATAATAATAATAATAATAAAATAATAATAATAAGAAGAAGAAGAAGAAGAAGAAGAAGAAGAAGAAGAAGAATATGGGACCTGCCAGTGGAAATTGTATACACATAATCATAGGAACACTATGAGGCACGATCCCAAGATCCCTGAAAAGGAATCTGGAAAAACTAGTAGATGCCGAAGTGGCTCCAGGACTCATGCAGAAGTGTGTGCTCCTAGAAACCGGCGCACATGGTAAGAAAAGTGGTGGACTCCTATAAGGAGGTAGGATGCAACCCGGAATCCCCCCCACACACTAAAAATATCACCCAGTCGAATTGGAGGACTTTGATAGCAAAAAAATAATAATAATATTATTATTATTATTATTATTATTATTATTATTATTATTATTATTATTAATTATTATTATTCATAAAATAACCCTTATTTACACGGAATAAGTCAGCAGGAGACAAACATAAAATTCAAGCTAAAAAAGACTATAATGATGTTCATTCGAAAGAAGTTACAGTATATAATAGGAAACACAAAAAGAAGAAATCAATTACTAGAAAAGAAAAGAAGATAGATGAAGATATCAATAAATGAATAGATAAAAATACAAATAAATTATTCGCTTGAAATAGCACGACATCCTCAGTTGGGAGACTGAAGGACCTCTGGAACTGAGGAGTAAAAGACCTCTGGTGCAGCTGTTCAGCAAAACTGTACCCAACCCGACGTTAAATTTATTTTTAAAAAATACGAAAATTAAAATAAAACAATAAATAAATAAATAAAAGATAGAAGAATCAAATGTAAACTTGAGCCCCTCAACTTCACGAGCTTTTTCATAATAACGATAGAAAAAAATGGAAAAATATCCGTTTACAGAAATACAAAACTCAGTATGCGGAAACATTGCAAACGAAATGTTTTTTAAGTGTATTTCTTTTTATATGACGCGCTGAGAGAGAGAGAGAGAGAGAGAGAGAGAGAGAGAGAGAGAGAGAGAGAGAGAGAGAGAGAGATACATGTGTAGAGTTCATCTGTCTCAAATATCACTATTTTCAAAAAATGGAGAGAAGTTTGGTCGCAGGTAATCTGTCATGAACTTGAGCAGGAACTAACCTATAGATTAACATGAGAGAGAGAGAGAGAGAGAGAGAGAGAGAGAGAGAGAGAGAGAGAGAGAGAGAGAGAGAGAGAGAGAGAGAGAAATACATGTGTAGAGTTCAACTGTCTCAAATATCACTTCATTCTTTAAAAAATGGAGGGAAGTTTGGTCGTAGGTAATCTGTCAAGAAAATGAGCAGGAACTAACCCACTGATTAACATTCAATGTTTTCAAACTCATAGTATTCCGAGCATGACAACAACATTTAGCATTTGGTAACCAGCAACATGACGTACGGACGTGAATGCATTGATTTACATAAATAAACAAAAAAATCAGCATCCGAAACAGGAGATTGAGCAAAAAAGGATTTGGCACAAAACTCTATTTGTAACTGGTATCAGGAACCACACTATTAGGAAATGGGTCCTCATACAAAACTACGGGCTGCTCTACGAGCAAGAACCCGCGCTGGCATAAGGCCAGCTTTATCTAGAACAACAATTATATGAAAGATAAGACCAAGCACTCATTCCGAAATCAGCCATTAGTTGGTTGTCAGAAATGTAACCTGCGATTCCAAACTTTGAATTATTATTATTTTTTTTATTTTTTTTTCTATCACAGTCTTCTAATTCGACTAGGTAGTATTTATTATTATTATTGTTATTGTTATTATTATTATTATCATTATTATTATTATTATTATTATTATTATTATTATTATTATTATTATTATTATTATTATTATTATTATTATTATTATTATTATTATTATTATTATTATTATTATTCAGAAAATGAAGACTCCTATTCATATGGAATAAGTTCACCTAAGGGGCCACTGACTGAAAATTAAGCTTCCAAAGAATATTATTATTATTATTATTATTATTATTATTATTATTATTATTATTATTATTATTATTATTATTATTATTCAGAAGATAAATAACAGCATAACAATGTAATTCAAGAAGCTTCCAAAGAATATAGACGTTCATAAGAAAAAATCAAGAGAGGGTAATGAAAAATACAGACAGAAAAGACCACCAGTTATCAAAAAAGAACAAAATAAATTAACAAATTAATAAATTAAAAAAGGCGCTACAATCTCGCTTAGTTATTCAGTTACCAGTACCCACGGGCATATCCAAATTACTCACAAATACCCTCCAAACACCACCACCCCACGAACCCTAGCAGATTATGAATCTAGACAACAGGAAGGGGCACGTAATAACCCCCACCCGAGAAAGGGGCGGAGGGGTGTATTAACACCTTGGGCTAACACCTTCCTTCTCTCTCGTCGGTTAAGCGCCAGACGGGAAGTACCCCCGACGGTGCAGGTCTCAAGTTGGCCCGTTCTCATAGTTGTCTTTTAAGAGCATAACTCACCCGTTTTGTAAACAAGGCATTAGTCCGGGTAATCTTCTTATAATTGTGCTTCTGTTTCGCAAACAAAATGGAAAGGGGGAAGAGATGGGGGGGGGAGGGGAAGGGTGGAAAAAGAAGCTGATCGTCAGCGGTATTCGGAAATCTTCAATAACGGTTGATTAGGCAACGTGGATAAAAGAAGAGAGTTATGGAATATCTCGTGAATTATTTTGCCTTCCTCTGGCAACTTGAACCTCACAACTCATGAGAACTTTGTGAGCATTACTTCTATATAGCTATTCGTGACCTTAACTCATTAACTTATAAGCTAGTATAATTCCAGAGAGAGAGAGAGAGAGAGAGAGAGAGAGAGAGAGAGAGAGAGAGAGAGAGATGAAGATTTTAAACCCTCAAACAAAAGAAATAAAGATTTTTAAACTCACAAAAATACATGTCAGTTTGAAAAAAAAAAAAAAAATTTATCCTGTTCGTTAGCTCTTTAGAGAGAGAGAGAGGAGAGAGAGAGAGAGGAGAGAGAGAGAGAGGAGAGAAGACTTACTAAACAAAAGAAGACAAACACACATACAGACAAACAGATAAGAGAGTCGAAAAAAACGAAAAAAGCAAGCAAAATCATTTGGGAACTCATTTCTTTTAAGAAACACATCACACAACACAGTGGGGGATGGGGTGGGGTGTTGTGGGGGGCGGGGGTGGGGGGGGGGGGGGGGGGGGCGGGGGGGGGGGGGGCGGTGGAAGGAACCTCAGATAACAGAGGTTTAAAACGTCCCCATATTCGTGCAATATCAGCCCGTGGCATCGACGGAGGCCTTCCGTCATTGTCCCCTTGTTGTAATGTCACAGGTATCACGTTTAGTCCACCCCCTCCACCTACCACTACTACCACTATACCTCACCCATTCCCACTACTACTATCACCACTCCTCCAACCATCATCCATCATCATCATCAGCATCATCAACACGCTCTTATAGTTTGTTCCTCTTCTATCGTAAGTATCTTCGAACTCGACCGAACTCGACCCTCTGTGTATAAGGTCGACTTTCCCTCGATCAGACGGAGGAGCGACCTTCGATCTCTCTCTCTCTCTCTCTCTCTCTCTCTCTCTCGTCCGTCGAGCGGGTTATTATTATAGTAGTAAGTCGTTCTAAGTCGTTCAGGGGCAGCGGCAGCAGCCGAACCACCAGGATGCGGATATCTTAGCGGATATCTATCTCGGCAGCAGCGCCGCCATCTGTGACGGCTGTTGAGAGAGAGAGAGAGAGAGAGAGAGAGAGAGAGAGAGAGAGACAGAGGGAGAGTAGGGGGTGGGGGGGGGGAGGAAGAAACAAAGAGACAGAAAACATAGAGAGAGAGAGAGAGAGAGAGAGAGAGAGAGAGAGAGAGAGAGAGAGAGAGAGATTCTTAAAAAAAATAAAAATAAAAATAAAAAAACACGAAACCTTAGGGGACCCGTAATATCAAGTCGGGGTCTGAAGTGGCCGCGCGACGCCTATTTTGGGAAACCTGATACCAGAGTGGGCGATTACATCCAATCTTGGGAGGACATTATTATAAGGTGACCCTCCTCCTCCTCCTCTCACGGTCCGCTATATCTGGACCTCGGCAGAGTTCAAGGAAGTTCTAATTTTTCTTATTTTTATCGCTCTCTTTTTACGCAAAGTGGCGGGAGATATTCTATGGATGAATTGTTTACGTGGCTTCGTGGTTTCGTTCTTTTAGCATTTGTGCAATGGCTTTGTTTACATGGATTCGTGGTTTCGTTCTTTTAGCATTTGTGCGATGGGTTCCGTGGTTTCGTTCTTTTAGCGTTTGTGCAATTGCTTTGTGGTTTCGTTCTTTTAGTAATTGTACAATTGCTTCGTGGTTCGTTCTTTTAGCATTTGTGCAATGGGTTCCGTGGTTTCGTTCTTTTAGTATATGTGCAATGGCTATAACCCCTTTCGTTCCTTTTACTGTACCTCCGTTCATATCCTCTTTCTACCATCTTACTTTCCTCGTGGTGCAAACTGCTAGGTTTAATTCCTGTTATACACTTCTGTCAATGCACAAGTTCCGTTAATTTCCAGAATTGACAACGAAACTTTTGTCAATTCATAAAACTCCGCCAATTCCAAAATGCTTCCGTCAACTCTAGAACTGACAAAGGAATTTCTATCAATACACAAAACTCCGTCAATTCCAGAACCGACAACGAAATTTCTGTCAATCCACAAATTTCCGTCAATTCAAGAACTGAAACGAAATTTCTGTCAATGCGCAAAATTCCGTCAATTCCAGAACTGACAACGAAATTTCTGTCAATCCACAAATTTCCGTCAATTCCAGAACTGAAACGAAATTTCTGTCAATGCACTAAATTCCGTCAATTCCTGTCAAAAACCTCCAATTCAACATCAACAACCACCTACATAAATTAACAGCAATCACTACCAATGCGCAAAAGTCCGTCAATTCCAGAACTGACAACCAAATTACTGTCAAATACACAAAATTCTGTCGATCCCAGTCAAATATATCCCTTCATCCGTCAATTCCAGAACTGACAACCAAATTACTGTCAAATACACAAAATTCTGTCGATCCCAGTCAAATATATCCCTTCATCCGTCAATTCCAGAACTGACAACGAAATTGATGTCAATACCTAAAATTCTGTCAACCCAGTCAAATATATCCCTTCAGCCATCCACAACAATCCTGTTAAACGAACAGAAATCACTATCACTTATCCAGAATCGCCCCAGAACAACGTCGAACGCCCCGGGGAAAACCTGATACCTGCTCCCCGATCGAGTTTCATATAATCGCCCAATTTTGAAGGTGACTCAGAAAACTCTCTTAAGGAGATGAGTCATCGCGTGATTTGGACTCACGATGATCTTGATCCTCTAATAAAAGCAGTTTTTTTTATTCTCTAATAAAAGCAGTTTTTTTATTCTCTAATAAAAGCAGTTTTTTATTCTCTAATAAAAGCAGTTTTTTATTCTCTAATAAAAGCAGTTTCTTAATTCTATAATAAAAGCAGTTTTTCTATTCTCTAATAAAAGTAGTTTTTTTCTTGATCCTCAAATAAAAGCAATGTTTTTTTTACTTGATTCTCTAATAAAAGCAGTTTGGTTATTCTCTAATAAAAGTAGTTTTTTTCTTTATTGTATAATAAAAGCAGTTTTTTTTTTTCTAATAACGCAGTTTTATTATTCTAATGAAAAGTTTTTTTCTTGATCCTCTAATAAAAGCAGTTTTTTATTCTCTAATAAAAGTAGTGTTTCTTTATTCTCTAATAAAAGCAGTTTTTTATTCTCTAATAAAAGTTTTTTTTTAAAGGTCTGTCAGAACCAAAATGTTAGCTACGCGGTTCAGTGAGTGAAATATGATACTGTACTGTTTTCGCCTTTTTTTTTTTTCAAATCCAGCCAACAAAATATTGCGATTTGAAATGAGAGAGAGAGAGAGAGAGAGAGAGAGAGAGAGAGAATTTCGCTGCAAACAGGTTAAAAATAGCCACTAATGAGAGAAAGAAAGAGAGAAATTTCGCTCCAAATAGATTTAAAATAGTAACCAATGAGAGAGAGAGAGAGGGGGAAAACTAAAAACAACCCTCGTAGTTTTCTTTAGGAAATAAAAATTTCAACTCGTTAGTAGGCAATCTGTATTACATTTCTTTAATTAGAAACCATCTTTCAACAAAGAAATATAGAAATACCTTAAATAAGGAAAAATCCAAAAATAATTAAGCAGAAAATTAATGTCATCTTAGTCTAGGGCCAGACAATCGTAGTAATTTCAAAATATCTTTAATAGTGATTTACAAATATTTTTAACATGGTAATTTAAAAATATGTCTAACGCAGCCTTTTAGATATTTATTTAACAGTCGTTACTTTTTTAATATTTGCAACTATGATCACTTTGAAATGAGTTTAACAAAGCAATTTTTTGGAAAATAAGCAATTAAAAACTTTCATTTTCAATAGCTTTTAAAACCATTTGCAAATTACTTTAAAAATATTTTAACGTAGTAATTTATGAACACTTCAAACAGTATTTTGCAAAATATTTTTTTTATCAAAGCAATTCAAAACCATCTTTACATGAAACTGAGATGAGAATTCCAAAGCAATGAATGATAATTATTGAAAACAGTCAAAAGTTCGACCACATTAGAGGTAGCAGCAACGATAAAAAAACAGAAGAAAGAGGAATAATGAAATGTAATAAAATAAAATAAAACTGATGAAAAGTGAGTAATAATCAACCCATTATTATGAAGTAGGGAGGCCAAGTAATTGACCTTTCAGAGATCGCTAAATCCTTCTTATCAAACGCATCAAAAACAAAGAATATTCGCTTTTTTAATCACATCCAGAATTTTACCAGCTCGGCAAAAACATAAACAAGAGACTGTGTATGACACATGTAAATATGTACGTCTCTATAACGTCAAATTATACTTATTCCTTCGTCACTAAAAATCTTGCAAATTTAATATTGCTTCATTGCCACTTCTAATGGGGTTTTTTTCTAGGCATGGGTACGCAGGTATACAATATACCCAGCCATGAACTGAAACATATTTATTTCGTGTCACAGTGATTGCTGTAGGTTTCTGTCAGTCCGCACTTGATAAATGCGAAAAATCATATCGACAAATCAATAAATGAAACCAGAAAGAAATTAAAATGGAATAAAATAAAATATCAAGGGCACTATAAAACACACACATCAAAAATGAATAAAATGAAATATAAAAGAAACTAAAAAAAAAAGAGCCACACGCTAAAAGAGACTAAAATAAAAAACATTATAAATTATTACAATTAAAAAAAAACAAGACCCCACACGATACAAAAACAAAACACACAAAAAGGAATGAAATAAAATATAAAACACTAAAAGACCCTCACACTAAAAGAAAATTAAAAAATATATGAATTAATAAAAATTAAAAAGCAAGATACCCAGACGATACAAAATTAAAACAACATTAAAAGGAATAAAACAAAATATAGAAGACACTATATATAAAAAAACACCCACACATTGAAATGGAATTATAAGAAACATTACAAATAATAAAACAAATAAAAAAACAAGACCCCAGACGATACAAAACCAAAACACATCAAAAAGAAATAAAATATGATATAAAAGACACTATAAAAAACACCCACACATTAAAACAGAATAAAAAAAATAGAAAAAGAAAAAAAAGGCCAGAACTCGCAGCATCCTCGCTAATGCTAATGGCTTATTGCAATGATAAATCTCTGATGGCTGTTGGCGTGGGGGTACGAGAGTCAGGAGGGCGGGTGGGGGGGGGGCGGGGTGGGGGGAAGGTGGGGTGGGTGGAGGGGAATTTCATTAATTAATATGGTGATGAGTAATTTAGCCTCTCGTCAATTATGTGCAAATGGAAATGACGTTCGATGTTTAGGCAGAGGGTATACATTAGCATCACATTGGCAGATCAATATAATAATAATATCCCCAGCTGGCATCCCCCAATGAAGCCGCAGCGAGTGATGCCACCGTGGTGGGCTTTTCATTTCTTGGTTGGACTTATTCAATAATTATTTCTTTTATTTATTTATTTATTTATTATTTATAGATTTTCCTCGAAGAATTTAATGGTTCCTTAATGAATTGTCTGAAATTCTTCGACGTTATTATTATTATTATTATTACTATTTCAATTCTCTTTTTTCTTTTTTATTTGTTTATTTTCTCGAAGAATTTAATGGTTCCTTAATGAATTATGTCTGAAATTCTTCGACGTTATTTATTATTATTATTATTACTATTCAATTCTCTTTTTTT
Source organism: Macrobrachium nipponense (assembly GCF_015104395.2). Classification (NCBI taxonomy): domain Eukaryota; kingdom Metazoa; phylum Arthropoda; class Malacostraca; order Decapoda; family Palaemonidae; genus Macrobrachium; species Macrobrachium nipponense. The sequence goes on along the minus strand of NC_087211.1, from coordinate 84,035,069 downwards.
TTTGTTATTTTCTAAGAATTTAATGGGTTCCTTAATGAATAGTCTGAAATTCTTTGACATTATTATATTATTATTATTATCTTATTATTATTATTATTATTATTATATTATTATTATTATATTATTATTATCATATTATTATCATATTCTAAACAAGTCCTCTTGAAAAGAAGGTTAGCATGAATTTAATTAAATTTTTAATAAGAATAATAACCAGAATTTATATTATTATTATTTCAAAGATTAAAAATTCTTATAACATTCCTCTCTCAATTCACGAAGCCGGGTTTATACACAAAAAGGCTAAAATGTATAGTAAATATACTTTAGAAACTAAAGTGAGTATTATGTATATATGTGTCAGTGTGTTATATGTATTATATGTGTTTTTCATTTTCCTATGTGGATAAACTGAATATATATCTTCGTGCCTATAGATACCAGACTATGTGTTTTATATGTATGTGATATATATATGTATATGTATGTATATATATATATATATATATATATATACATATATATATATTTATACATACATATATATATATATGTATATATATACATATATATATATATATAATATAAATACATATATATTTCAAATTCTACAATCAACAAGTTAAATTCCTTTAGCAATTAGAAATTTAATATCAAAAGCATACAGATATAAATAAATTATGTTAGCTGCATACATTTTCGTTTAACTCGTATAAGTCTATATATGTATAGTATATATATATATATATATATATGTATATATATATTATATATATATTATATATATATATATATTATAAATATATAAGATCAGTACATTCAACCCGTTCAAAACTGACGGTATTGTACGAGATGCTCGAGACAGGATGTCCCGAACTGCGGACGTTACGTACCGTGAATAAGCTAGCATTTAGCGTCGTTACTTAAAATTCCAATTGTGAAAAAAAAATTCTTAGAAATGTCAAATAAATGATTGAATAAATTCATGCCGTGCACAATAGTTTGAGAGAGAGAGAGAGAGAGAGAGAGAGAGAGAGAGAGAGAGAGAGAGAGAGAGAGAAATGTATAATTTATTCAGAAGCAGCTGACACTAATCAAAACATAATTTCAAGCCGTTTATAAAATAGTTGGATATTAGCTTTTATATAATGAGAGAGAGAGAAATGGCGTTTCCTTCAGCAAGAATGTAACTCATATTTATTATAAACAGTTGAGGACAATCAACAAAATATTTATGCCGTTCATAAAATAGTTCGAGAGAGAGAGAGAGAGAGAAAATTGATTTCCGTTAGGTAGGTCAAAAATGTAGATTATATATTCACATACAAGTGAAGATAACCACAAAGAAATTTAGAGAGAGAGAGAGAGAGAGAGAGAGAGAGAGGGTGTGTGTGTGTGTGTGTTTTTGTTTTGTCTCCCAAGCCACAAACTATATCTCAGTCCATCTTGGGGACAACATAAATAATACAAATATCAATATCAATACAGACTCTAATGAATCCTATTTGAAGACACCATCTAATTAAAAAAAAAAGCACACACACACACATACACACCTTCATAATAAAAAAAAAATAGCTTAACAACAGATCAGTAATTCACGCACTCCTTCGGACTTAAAAAAAAAAAAAAAAAAAAAAAAACAAAAAAAAAAAAAAAAAAAAAAAAAAAAAAAAAAAAAGGAAAAAAAAAAAAAAGGTGCTCTATTGGTCCAAGTGACTTCATTAATGGCTTGTTGTTACACCTGCTACAGGTGTCTACAGGTGTCATTCATTTGCTTGAAATCAACTCCGACCGCCGTCATAATATTTGCGACGCTGTCTGGTCAGTACGACACCCATCATTCAAGTAAGTTTTTATTACGTCAAGTTACTTCCGTCATTACGTCTCTATAGAGAAGTAATTATCTAAATAAATTCATAGGAGGAATAAATGGGAATAAAAAAAATCGTAAGAAATAAATAGATAATTCATACCGGGAAATATTCAGTATTGAAATTTATAAAAAAAAACAATATTAAAACTTTATAGCAGAAATAAATGAAAATCAAAGAATTCATAAGAAATAAATAAAATATTCATGGCAGAAATATTCAATATTGAAAGTTATAGCAAAAAATATTAAAACTTCATAACAAAAATAAATTAAAATTTTAAAAAATCGTTAAAAAATTCATAGGGGAAATGTTCTATAGAGAAAACTATAAAAAGATATTGAAATTTCATTGGAGAAATAAATGAAAATCGATTAAAAAAACTCTAAATAAGAAATTGAAAAGTCGTAGAGGAAATGTTCTGTAGATAAAATTATCCAAAAAATAAAATAAATTCAAATAAGATAAATTTTTTAAAAAATGATTTCTATTATTACTGAATAAACCTCAGCCATACTTTTAAGTAACTTAAACAGATTTTTAGGCAAAAGCAAATTAAAATGAGAAATCTTAAACTTGACTGAAATTATTGTATGGCAAGAAGAAGAAGAAGAAGAAGAAGAAGAGAAGAAGAATAAGAAGAGGAGGAGGAGAAAGTAATCTTCAACTCGGGTTGAAAGTCGAGCATAAAATATAATACAATTTTGAAATTTGTCCCAACAGATATTCTAAATGACAACAGCAAATCGCAGAGATAATAAACAACAACAACAGCAACAATAACAACAACAAAGCGTATGAAAATTGGCCAGAAATAATGAAGACGCTCCCCCACCCCATCCACTCCCCGCCCCCGCTCCCCGACAATCATTTTTATACATTTGCACTTTGACAGCAACGTCATTCAGCTGTCATGCCCCTCTCTCTCTCTCTCTCTCTCTCTCTCTCTCTCTCTCTCTCCACAGCTGCTGCCACTGCTGTTGCTTCTGCTGTTGTCTTCCCACCAGGAGGATGACAAGGACCTCCTCCCGCCCTCCCCAACCACCTTCTCCCCCACCAGGGGACGCGCCCTCCCGAGCCAGGTATCCAGGTAGCCGTATTGTAAGATATAACGATAAGCAACTCACACACCGCTACCTCCTCTGAACGCCGCAGCGCTACTGATAAAACCAACACGATAAGGGCGCCCACGGACACGATAAGGATCCCCCGCGCCCGCGGAAGCCATTGTAGGGGCGTGGGATCCTCGCTGGGTGGAAGGGCTTTGATAATGTGTTCAAACAAATTGCCCTCACGTTATCGTGGGGGGAAATCGCCAGGGGTGATTAAGGCCGTAATTGGACTTAAAAGAATTAAGGTCTTCTGATGGGATGGGCTGGTCTGCCCTGCTAATGCTAATGCCGGTGCTGCCCCCTCGTCGGATCGTCCGCGGGATACCAGGAGTTTGTAACTGGTTGTAGCTGTCCACAGCCACCTCTCCTTTCCCAGGTGACTCAGAGAGAGAGAGAGAGAGAGAGAGAGTCCTCTACAAAGTAATTGAGATTTTTTGTTAAACTTCTCAATCAAGAAGAAGTAGAAGAGAGAGAGAGAGAGAGAGAGAGAGAGAGAGAGAGAGAAGTCCTCTACAAAATAACTGAAATTTTTCTTAAACTTCTCAATCATAGCAACTAGTTATACCTCTCCAGAAGAAGAAGAAGAGGAGGAGGAGGAGGAGGAGGAGGAGGAGGAGGAGGAGGAGGAGGAGAGAGAGAGAGAGAGAGAGAGAGAGAGAGAGAGGAGAGAGAGAGAGAGAGAGAGCCAGTATCTACAAAGTAATTGAGATTTTTCTTAAACTTCTTAATTATATCAACTGGTGATACTCTATTCCCGAAGAAGAGGAAGTGAAGAATTAACCGAAGAAGAAGAAGAAGAAGAAGAAGAGAGAGAGAGAGAGAGAGAGAGAGAGAGAGAGAGAGAGAGAGAGAAAGAGTCCTCGACAAGGTATCTGAGTTCTTCCTTGATAAGCATCTCAATCGGGGATGAACTTACCAAAAAAAAAAAATTATAATACTCCGTCTTGTGTGTGTAATACCGTTTGTGTATGTATGTGTGTATGTATGCGTGAGTGAATGTGTGTCATTTCACCCACCTTCCCCCCACCCCACTCCCCCACTGCCCCGCACCCCCTTCAACACCATTACGAATGCTTAAGCGGCCTCATTCTGAAATTTTGGGTTCGACATATTGGCGGAGAGAACCTGAGGTTAAGTAGAATACTATTCGTAACTTTCATCGCCTGAATTCAAAGCGACGTGACGGAAGTTTGAAGTAGCAGTCTCTCTCTCTCTCTCTCTCTCTCTCTCTCTCTCTCTCTCTCTCTCTCTCTTCGAAGTCTTCCAACCTGATGCTCTTGGTTTTAGATTTCTGGTCGCGTACCCACGAGATAAAGTTTGTTTTTATTTGAACTTTCTCTCTCTCTCTCTCTCTCTCTCTCTCTCTCTCTCTCTCTCTCCGTCCCCCAAAGCCCCCGCCTCTCCCAGAACCGAACCAACCCGACCTTTCAAAAAAAAAAAAAAAAATCTTAATCTCACCTGGGTTTACCTTCGTGCACACTTTACACCATCGGCTCGTCAATCTGTCTGTCTGTCTGTCTGTGTATGTCTGTGTGTCTGTCTGCCTGTCAGCCCCCTTCATACGCCGTGTCAGAACGCGTGTCTCTGATCACCACTGACAATTTTAATAGCTTGCTATCAGTCACCCCATCTTCTTGCCAAACGGGGGGAGATGGATGTATACACTGATGACGGCGGAGCGGAAGGGATGATCGGGAGGGGGGATGCGGGTGGGGGAGATAAGGATATGGGGGTGGGGGAATGGGAACGGGAATGGGAATGGGAGAGGGATAAATGGCTTATCTTCTCCTGCAATCGTTGACTGTATAGACGACGGCAGGCGACGATTGGTAAAAGCCCGTATTATTAATAGTCGACTTAGAGAGAGAGAGAGAGAGAGAGAGAGAGAGAGAGAGAGAGAGAGAGAGAGAATTGATAATGGAATCGCCTCCAACCCGTAGGGAGGATTTTTGAAGACCCTTTCCTCTTTTTTTATTTGGGAAACTGTTGTAATCAGATATTACTCATAACACGGAAACAGGGATTAGCTACGCACTCTCTGGCGAGCCCCTGATGATTTATTTTGTAATTGTTCTTCATTTCTTATTTGTTACTTATTTTTACCATTTTCCTTCATTTTTCCCCCAATTTATTCAACTATTCGTTAATCTACGTTTTCATTTCCTATTGTCTTCTGTTAGTTCTTTCAAATGAAAGACATAATATTCTTTGGAAGTTTGAATTTCAAGTCAGTGGCCCTTGGTGGGATTGTTCCATATGAATAGGGTTCATCCTCTGAAACATAATAATAATAATAATAATAATAATAATAATAATAATAAAAATAATAATAATAATAAAATAATATAATAATAATAATAATAATAATAAATAATAATAATAGAATTTTGGCAAATATATCTCAAAAACGAATTCTTATTATTATCTATTATTATTATTATTATTATTATTATTATTATTATTATTATTATTATTATTATATTATTATCATTGAAAGATACTGCTGTATCAGCTGCATTCAACTTGTAAATAGTTTCTCTGTTTTTTAATCCTAATAGCTTTCTCTTTGGCTATTACAAACTGGCGAGTATTGCGCCGATATTACCTCATCAGGAGCAGTCAATTCAGGGATAATGGTTACAAATTTATTTATTGTCACAGCAATGAACAAATAGATCAAAATATAAGTCGATCTAGTGGCCAACGTTTCTCTCGACTTATATTTTGACTATTTGTTCATTTACTGGACAAATAATAAAATAAAATTGTAAACCATTATCCCTGAATTGACTGCTCCTGAAAGAGTAATATCGGCGCAATACTCGCCAGTTGTAATGCAGAGAGAAAGCTATTATTAGAAAAATAGAGAAGACTATTTACAAGCGAATGCAGCTGATGCAGAATATCTCAATAAGACTTGTTTGAAAGAGGGTTCTCCTTCCAATATATTATTATTTATTATTATTCTTATTATTATTATTAGTATTATTATATTATATATTGCTGTTGTGTTGTTGTTGTAAAATACCAATCATCTTCTCATTAAGACTTAGAAAAACAAACATCCGAAAATATGTATAAAAAAAAATAAAAAAAAATAGTAACGAAAAACCACCAGTACTACAGTGCTGGTGGAAAAAAAAAAAAAATAAAAAAAAAAAAACAGAAAAAGAATTAAATAATAGAAAACCCACTTTATCGAAATAAAACACTCAACCAAACACCTGGAACATATCGCATAACATTTCCCAGTTCTCTCACTCTCTCTCTCTCTCTCTCTCTCTCTCTCTCTCTCTACTCTTTCTATATATATATATATATATATATATATATATATATATATATATATATATATAATATAATATAAGTAATATATATATGATAGCGAAGAACACAACCACCTGAAAAAATTATCGGATAAAACATTCTCCAACATCTCTCTCTCTCTCTCTCTCTCTCTCTCTTCTCTCTCTCTCTCTCTCTCTCTCTCTCTCTGCTAGCTAGCTAGTAGCCAAAGCAGTTAGCCAACAGCAAGCGAAAAGGCTCAACGATCTCGGTAAATTTGCGTACGCGGGATAATCCTAAAAGATCAGCATAGCACTCGGATTATCCGCGTATATATAAACGCACGCACAAACACGCACACACGCGCGTGAGATCATGTGCATATATAGTCTCATGGACCAGAGAGTGCCGGGGTGGGGTGGGGTTTGGGGGGGTTTGGGGGGATTTGGGGGGTAGGGGGAGGGAGAAACAGATACACTTTCACGCCTGACAAAGGGAGGTGCGTAAATAGAAAATAAAAAAATATATATGAACGCGTATATTCGCTTTTTTTATTGTTTTAGAGCGTTCCAGATTCATGAAAAATATTAAAATGTTCGTGCTTACGAAATCGTACCCTAACTCTCTCTCTCTCTCTCTCTCTCTCTCTCTCTCTCTCTCTCTCTCTCTCACTCTTCCATTTGTTACTGTAGAAGAATATCTGTTTCGTTCTTCCCGAAACCATAATATTCGTGGAAGCTTGAATTTCAAGCCAGTGGCCCCTTTGGTGGGCTTGTTCCATAATGACTAGGGTTCATCTCCTGAATGAATAATAATAATAATAATAATAATAATAATAATAATAATAATAATAATAATAATAATAATAATAATAATAATAATAATAAATAAATAAATAAAAATTATTATTATTATTTTTATGATTATATTATTATTATTGATTATTATTATTATTATATTATTATTATTCATTATTATTATTATTATTATTATTTATTATATTATTAATATACGTGAATTATATCTATTATCTCCTTTCTTCGTCATTACAATGTCTATATTCCAAACTCACGATTTACCCCTTCCAGTCATCAAAGTCACTCCACTCCCGTATTTATAACCTTTTGCCTCAGATGACAACGAACAAAGCCATCCACAACCATATTTATAACCTTTCGGCTCAGATGACAACGAACAAGGTCGTCCACGACCATATTTATAACCTTTCGCCTCGTGGAAAATATATAAATATAATCACACATCCCCTGTCTCTCTCTCTCTCTCTCGCTCACCTGACATTTCCCCCTAAAATAAAAATGGGAGCCGAGCATCAAACAGCCTCCTCCTCCTCCTCCTCCTCCCTCTGGCCTTTTAGAGGTATGAAAATCGACTTACCTGTTGAGGTGTTAGGTTGATGAGAGATGCCAGGTGTTCCCGCTCTGGCGCCGACAGGTATTTCTGCTGCTTGAACCGTCTCTCCAGTTCGTACACCTGGCGCGGGAGAATTTGGGGGATTATATATATATTTATATGTGTGGTGTGGGGTATTGCATCGGCGGAAGGCGTGTCTATATCTCTACGTGTTTTTTCACTTGCTACACATGGCATAACGCCGCATTCAATAAAGCACATCGGAAGGAGGAATTCCTACTTTTATAGCTATATCCTTATCAGTTATTCCACTAGCTACACATAGCAAAACACTTAATTCCAATAAAGCACAGATCATGTTATGAGAAATTACACATCTCAGGTAATTATGTACGTAGATTATTGCTGCGGAATTTTACTCATAATGACAGTAAATTATTTCACTCTCTATTAAAGCAAAATGCTAAATAAATAAAATTAAAAAATTGACATTAATTACCAACCTGCGCTTGGGTGAACAGGATCCTCCGTTTTCTTCGTTGTGAGAGGGGAAACTGCATTGCTTTGTTGTCGGCCATACTGCAAGTCGAGAGCGACGTCACGTTTCCCATGTTCATGTTCATGTTGGATCCTCCCATGAGCCTCGAGACTGGAGAGAGATGAGGAGACATCTTAATAAATTCATAAATTAAAAGAGTAAATTCATAAGTCGTTAGCTTGTCATAAATTAAAAGTGTATCTAAACATCTATCTCGCAATATCAGTGTCATTTGCAATATCAGTAAGCATTTGACAGAATATTCATAGATTTCTTTCAAGATATCCAAATTTTTTTCCAGAGTATTTATATCGTAGACTTTTACAGAATATTTATAGACTTCTTTCAAGATATCCACAATTTTACAGAATATTCATATCATAGACTTCTCTCAAGATATCCACAAACACCTTTCATAATATCCGTAAACATGTTTATGGATATTGTGAAAATCTTCTTCGGATATCTTGAAAGACGTTTACGTATATCGTGAAAGATGTTGACGGACATCGGGAGAGATGTTTACGTATATCGTGAAAGATATTTGCCGATATCCCGAACGGTGTTTATGGATATTGTTAACGATGTCTGACAATATCCATAAACATCTTTCAGGATATCCATAAACACCTCTTCCATGATATCTGTGAATATCTTTCGCGATATTTTCACGATATCCGTATGTATCTTTCAAGATATCCCTAAACATGTTTCGCGATATTCGTAAGCATCTTCAGCGATATCCATAAACATCTTAAGTGACATCCATAAACACCTTTCGCAATAACTATAAATGCCTTTTGCGATATCTGTAAACACCTTTCGCAATATCCCTAAACATCTTAAGCGACATCCATAAACATCATAAGCAATATCACTAAACACTTTTCGTGACATCCATAAACACCTTTCGCGACATCCGTAAACACCTTTCGTGATATCCTTAAACATCTTTCACAATGTCCATAAACATCGTAATCGACATCCCTAAAATATTCGTAATATCCCTAAACACGTTCCGCAATATCCGTAAACACCTTTCGCGACATCCATAAACATCTTTTGCAATAACTGTAAACATCTTTCGCAACATCCGTAAACATCTTAAGCGACATCCCCAAAATCTTCTCAATATCCCTAAACACCTCTCGCAACATCCGCAAACATCTTAAGCGGTATCCCTAAACATCTTTCGCAACACCCATAAACACCTTTCGCGACATCCATAAACACTTCTCCCGCAATATCTGTAAACATCTTAAGCGACATCCACAAATATCTTAAGCGATATCCATAAACACATTTCGCGACATCCATAAATACCTCTCGCAATATCCGTAAACATCTTAAGCGACATCCACAAACACCTCTCACGACATCCATAAACACCTTTCGCGACATCCATAAACACCTTTCGCAATATCCGTAAACACATTTTCGCAACATCCGTAAACACTCACTCAGCATTTAATATCAGACGAAAAAAATTGCGAATCACTTAACTCGAATCTATATATCCCAACGATTGATAATGGGGAGGGAGGGAGCAACCCCGCCCCCCCCTAACATACTGTGATTGCCCCTCGGACGCAGGGAATGGGTAAACAATACTTTTAAATTACCCCCTTCTAACAAGACCCGTTCCACAAGGGCTCGACAGCCCAGCCAAGGGCTCGACGACGACCCTACATGCGTAACGAGCACACAAGAGTTGCAGGTTTTCATTTTACACTTCGTTTCCGCTCGCAATAAAAACGCGTCTGTAATCAAAACAAAAAACACGAAACGGGGAGAAATAAGAGATCACATTTTTTTTTCCTTTTTTGTATTTTTCATTCACCCCGGAGAGCGATATTAACTGGGCGAATCTGGAGTCAGAAAAAATGAAAATAAAAAAAAAACGTTGGGAAATAAGCTCCCGATGAGGAATTACAAAAAAAAAAAGATCCGCGATAGAAAAATGATAAAAAAAAAAAAAGCAAAAAAAAAAAAAAAACGATCGTGAAATGATCCATGGAATGCCAGAAGCAGCTTCAGCGGGAGCAGCAAATCTCATTTCCATTTCATTTTCCGAGATTCCCGAAGAGAGCCCAAAAGGCAATGGATCAATTCACTGTAAGAGAGAGCAGGCAGGGGCAGGCAGGAGGAGGAGGAGGAGGAGGAGGAGGAGGAGGAGGAGGAGGAGGAGGAGGAGGAGGAGGGAAAGAACGAATCAGCGGACTATGAGCTTCTGATCCAGCCTAAATAAATAAAAAAAAAATTGGAAAAAAATTATTCCAGGCATTTTCCAGACTCCAATGAGGATCTAATTCCAGGCGGGCAGAGAGAGAGAGAGAGAGAGAGAGAGAGAGAGAGAGAGAGAGAGAAATCAGCGGACTATGGGCTTCTGATCCAGCCTAAATAAATAAAAAAAAATTGGGAAAAAAATTATTCCAGGCATTTTCCAGACTGCAACAATGCTGGAGCTCCCTGTGAGAGAGAGAGAAGAGAGAGAGAGAGAGAGAGAGAGAGAGAGAGAGAAGAGAGAGAGAGAGGAAATAACGAATCAGCGGACTATGAGCTTCTGATCCAACCTAAATATATAAATAAAATAAATGGAAAAAAATATTCCAGGCATTTTCCAGGGTGCAATGAGGATCTAATTCCAGGCGGGCAAAGAGAGAGAGAGAGAGAGAGAGAGAGAGAGAGAGAGAGAGAGAGAGAGAGAGAGAGAGGAATCAGCGGACTATGGGCTTCTGATCCAGCCTAAATAAATAAAACAAAATTGAAAAAAAAAATATTCCAGGCATTTTCAAGACTCCAATGAGGATCTAATTCCAGGCGGCCGACGAAGGCTGGAGCTCCCTGAGAGAGAGAGAGAGAGAGAGAGAGAGGAGAGAGAGACTGCATATTCAATCTTATTACCATCAACAACAACATTGTTACAGCGGAATCGGGTTAGACGCAAGAACAGTTTATCTCTAAGAGGATCTACTACAGTTGGTTACAGTTCCCCTTCCACGCAGGTGAGCTTCGGCGTGACCGAACTGTTCGTGAACTGTTTCTCCTTATTCTAGAGCGAATTTTACCGTGATGGAACAGTTCGTGAACAGTTTCCACTTCTCATAGAGCGAATTTTAGCCTGATCGAACAGTTCGCGAACTGTTTCTCCTTCTCATAGAGCGAATTTTAGCCCTCGATGTTCGTGAACTGTTTCTCCTTCTCATAGAGCGAATTTTAGCCTGATCGAACAGTTCGCGAACTGTTTCCACTTCTCATAGAGCGAATTTTAGCCTGATCGAACAGTTCGCGAACTGTTTCTCCTTCTCACAGAGCGAATACCTGATCACCAGTTTCGCGAACTAGTTTCCATTCTCATAGAGCGAATTTTACGATCGAACATTTCGTGAGCGTTTTCCCATCTGCAAGAACAACTGAGCATAACCGAACTGCGTGAACTGTTTATGAACTGTTTCTCATAGCTATTGGCACGACATTAGTGCAACATCCACCCATGACAACAATAATGTACAATTGCAACTTGGAGAGAGAGAGAGAGAGAGAGAGAGTGCAATGAGCAAGTGAGTTTCATATTAAGAGGGGAGGGGGACGAGGGAGGGGAGAGGAGGTGAGAGAATATGAGAGAGAGATTCTTTTGAGAGAGAGGAGATGAGAGAGAGAGAGAGAGAGAGGTAGGACCAATGATAGGTGATTATTACTTACAAGGGCTCTCATCTCATATTACGGCTTCAGCTACTTCTTAATTGCTAAAACTGTTATTTTTCTCAGAAGTTATAGAGAGAGAAAGAGAGGGGAAGGGAGGGGAGGGAGGGAGGGAGGGAGGGAGAGAGAGGGGGGGGAGGGGGGGAGGGGGGGAGTATGAGGAGAAGGGTAGGGCTAAGAAGTGGGTGGATGGCTGTTGAGGAAGATATTGAAAAGAGAGAGAGAGAGAGAGAGAGAGAGAGAGAGGAAGAGAGAGACGAAACGAAAGGAGAATCATAATTGTACTTCTATTAAACTTTTGGCAATTTCCTCATTCTTTGAGGAAGATCAGTTAGGCAATATGATTACAAGACCGGCCAATGGAACTGCATTAGGAATGAAAGTCCAAATCTACAGTAGTCATCAGAATATCTCCATTTCTCTCTTCATCTGGATCCAGCTTGGTATTGACAAGCGCTTCCAAGACGTCAAGACATCAAGAAGTAAAGATGGCATTGTGGTTATTCAAAATCAACATCATCCTGTTAAAAGCGATCGGTAGATTCTACGTATATTCTATTCAATATTTGAGTTTCGCATAAAACTCAAATTATCTTCAAAAAGTAATAAAATAACCTTATTGGGGATCGTCACGTTACAAGTCTACAAATCATTCTTCTTGATATATCAGAGAATCAGTTATGAAGTTATGATTTTTGAAAACGCTTAAGGATAATCTAGTTCATTATAACTCAGGGGAAAATTTGTCAAATGGAAGACATCAACGAGGTATATGGGTTTGCGCAAAAGAAGTATTTAATGTGAATCTGTATAAACGATCGAATCCTTTTTATATATATATAAACGATCTAATCTCGTTTTCCAAAAACAATGATAATCGAAGAGGAAAATATATTACACAAATATTTTTCGAAATTTGGAATTACAGGTCATACATGACAAAAATGAAATCGCTTTTATATATTGATATTTCCCCGAACAATGAATGATAATCTAAGAAAAAAGTAAAAAAGTATTTGACCAAACCTGGGCTACAAATTCAGAGGTATTTATAGTCAAATGTCTTTTTAAATTATATATACCACACCTGACGTGAACGTAAAATCTTATTATGTTTAAACAAGCAGTCGTTCATCGTTCATATTTGCTCATTATCCGGTGTTTACACTTTGTGAGAGAGTTCTGTTTGCCCTCTAGATAATAAACTTTAGAGTTGACACCTTGGCGATATCATTATTCGTAAAAGCTATTATTTTTGTGCTTTTAAAAGTCTTATGGAACGATATTACTTTGTCATAAAGGGAGAGAGTAAGCCAGCATGTCTTTATCTTGTACAGAACGCAGAAAAAACACAAAATAAAACGTAGTTACAATACCCTCTAATATAGTAAGCCAGCACGTCTTTATCTTTTACAGAACTCAGAAAAACTCTCATAAAATTGAACGCGCTGTCACAAAACCCTATAATAAAATAAGAAAGTACGTCTTTATCTTCTACAGAACGCACAAAAAACAAAAAAAAATTAAAAGACCAATCACAATGCCCTCTAATAGAGTAAGCCAGTATGTCTTTATCTTCTACAGAACGCAGAAAAATAAATCACAAAATTGAACGCACAGTCACAATACCCTGTAATAAAGTAAGCCTTTATCTTGTACAGAAGTCTTTATCTTGTACAGAACGCAAAAAATTAACTCATAAAATTGAGCGAGCAGTCACCCTATAATAAATGAAGGCAGTATATCCATATCTCTCCTAGAACGCAAAAAGATTATAAAACTCGTAAAATTGAACGCGTAATGTCACAATACTCTCTAATGAAGGAAGATATGAAGACTGTGTCTTTATCTTCTCTAAAACGCAAAAAAAAAAAAAAAAAAAAAAAATCATGAAACTTGAAACGCATAAAGTCACAAGACCCTCTAATAAATGAACCCAGGGGGCCACTTTGCCCGTATCTCTTCTAGAACGCGGAAAAAAAATCGCGAAATTGAACGCATAATGTCGCAATTCCCTCTAACAGAGGAAGCAAAAATATCTGTATCTCTAGAACGCAAAGGAAATAAAACCCACGGAATAGAACGCAATACCCCTCTAATATGTGAACCCGGGAAGACAATGTGATCGCATCTCTTCTCGAACGCTAAAAAAAGAACTCATAAAATCGATCGCGCAAAGTCACAATACTCTCAAATAAAGGAATTCAGTATTTCTTGATTTTGTCTAGAACGTAAAAAAAATAAAATTTAAAAAAAAAATTTAACGCAGAAAGCCCCAATACCCTCTAATCAAGAAAGACGGGAAAGCCATTTTGTCTAAATCGTTTCTTGAACG